>NC_056744.1:1618474062-1618626305 GCF_019279795.1 Protopterus annectens
AGAATCCAGGATTCTTCTTCTTCAGACCAGCTTGACCAGATGTAGCATGTCTTGAATAATTTCAGGGATAGATTCCAAAGCTAGAAACAGAAGAATACATGAGCGCTTCGGACAACATATGGACATTAAGGACATAATGGAAGACATGGACATCTTTAAGAAACCAGCAAAATCAGAGGTATGATATCTCATACAAATTGAAGGGTTCATACCTGTTATTTATTTTTTCTTTTTTTACAAATAAACTAAGATGTTAAACTAAGATGTTAGAGTTAACTGTTATTTTAAGAATTAGAATGAGAATTTGAATTTTAGGGCAAATATTATGCATTTATTACATTTATTCATTGTTCAAATTCACCTGCAATACAGCCAGGGGGTCGACTTTGGTCGCCCGCGACAGCGATACAGTTAACTATAAGATATATTTTACATGCGGCCCCAAGACAATTTCTGTTGACTCAATGCGGCCCCTGCAAGTGAAAAGGTTGGACACCCCTGCCCTACAGAGTACTCTATCAGAAGTATTGGGTGAGAAAGTGGCTGTAAGTAAGGAAATTATGCTTTTGAGCTGGGATACAGATCTGTTGGCTGCCAAAATGCAATCATTAGAAAATGGAAATGAAAGTCTACACCAACAGTGTTTGAGATACTGAATGTTATGAAAGAGTTAAAAGGTGTATTAAAGGTGTTTAAAAAAGAAAGCAATTAACCATTTTTGCTTCAGCTCTCGGAAGTGAGAACTTTCTGTCACTAACCAAGATAACAAAAACATTCACATCTTGCAAGACAGAATGAGGGACAGGCAGGCATAATTTTGTAAGGGTTGCAGTCTTCATTCAAACAGCAAATACATTTGAAATGCATCAACAAAGTCTCTTGCAACCTGAAAGCAAGACACCTTTTCAGGTGTCATATCTTCCATTAAATGCGTATAATGCAGAACACATTCTAGCAGTAATAGTTTATAACAGCAATATTTAAACTTTGTTCCTGCTCCACAACAACCTCAAGTGCGTAAATAATGACAGAGATTTGACTTTCAGACTTCATACCTTACAGAAAATGTGTATCAGTGCAAAACATATTATTCTAGAAACTTCAGTTTATAATAGCAATATTTTAAAAGTTTGAAGTTGTCCCTGATACCCTCCTTCAAGTCACAAAATATATCAGATTTCATTATCCTTTAGAAAATGCATACCAGTGCAAAACATAGAGGATTATGATTGGATTGCTGATCATAACCTGGTTATTATGTGTTTGAGGCGGATTCCTATTACAAGAACGAAAGTTCACTGCTTCGAACTTGTAATAGGAAGCCTCACTTCTGCGAAAGTTCGCTTTAACGAAAGTGAACTTTTGCTTAAGTGCACTTCACCAAAAACACCACAGCACAGTGGAGGACATAAAAACACGCTATGCCCTCCACTATGGTGCGATAGTCACGGACCTTAGGGTTAGGGCACGGTTTAGGGTAAGGGGATAGTTAGTAAAGCTATCCCCTTACCCTATCCCATGCCCTAACCCTAAGATCCGTGACTATCGCACCATAGTGGAGGACATTGTTATGTCCTTCACTGCTCTGCAGTCGTCACGGACCTTATGGCTAGGGCACAGGTCATGGACCTTAGGGTTAGGGCACGGGTCATGGTAAGGGGGAGGGGATAGCCCTACGGGCTATCCCCTTACTATGATCCGTGCCCTAACCTTAAGGTCCGTGTGTACTGCACGGAAGTTCAGTACAACATCCATTCTTTGTTCCTAACTTCGTGTAAGTGCACTTTCGATTAAGTACACTTTCACTACAGTGAGCATTCCATGCACTATTTCAAGTTAGTGAAAATTCGATCTAGTGTTTAGAACCCGTTTGAGACATGTATGCCAAGAAGTTCCTCTTGAAAGAGAAGTTTGAGAGATGAATCTTGGCATTCATGTCAAAAACACGTAACTTAAGGTTATGATTGGTGAAGCACTTGCAATTTTTTGTAGTGCATGGTTGCAGGGGGAAAAATGCTTAGTATTTTGCCTCATTGAAGGAACATGGCCATGTTGCCAGTGCAGACAGCAGGCAGAAACAAATCTTGTGTTCTGCATCTGTCATATTCTGGTCAGTACAGGTAGATTTTACTGTCTAGCACTATATCTGACCTTAGCAAATTTAGTAGGCCGTGTTTAACAGTTAAGGTTAGGTCACATGCCACTGTAGTGCTTACCTGCTTTATCTTTTTCTGAATATTGGAGTGTAATCACCTCAACTCCATGTATTACATATAATTTTAAAAGCGTTTTAAGTGTATAACAATAGCTTAAACTCTGGCCCTTCACCAGGTACAAAAGCAGGGCCCTGGTCAGTCCCATTCAGTAAAAAGAAAAAAAAAGGGAATTAAGAAAAAAGAAAAAGATAATGCACCAGACTAGCTAGTTGTAACCCAGTTACAAAATTGGTTGACCACTGTTGTCCAAAACAAAAAAAAAAAAAGGGCAAACTATGGAATGAATCAATGAATGAATGAAGAATAAAACAGAACAGTTACTCTGACCCACCACTCAGCCACCCAATCAGAAGCCTTTGGAGTGGTGCTTGAAGCTCATTCCTTATGTAAAACATAGGGATTAGCAGATGCCCACATAAGGTGACTTTTAAGGATAGGAAGAAGGAATGACGAGACCAGGATACCAGTAAGTAGGACCTTTTTACCTTAGTAAAAGTAAAACAAAAATACATTGAAATAAAATTTGTTAATTTATTTTGTGTGACTTGCACCCTTGAAATCTAGCTTCTGTGCCAGCTGCCCCTTTTGCCCTGCCCTTTCTGCAGTATTGCACCAGAAGTTATGATATTAAAACTGCAACTGAAATACTTTGGTCACATAATGTGATGACAGGATTCACTGGACGAGGTACTGATGCTGGGAAGCTTTAAGCAAAAGAAGGGCATCAGTGGCTAAGTATGATGGACTGCATTCCTGAAGTAATGAGAGTGAGTTTGCAGAGTCCAAAATTCTGAATCAATAATAAGCAAAAATGAAAATTAAATATTGGCCTTAATGTTTTTTACAGGTTTCACCTGGGACACAGACTTACTTCTGAGGGTAAGTCATCTGTACAAAAAGATCTGGATTGAGTTTATCTTTTGAACCTAATATTTTATTTTTATTTTGCATGTGGTAGCAGCCACTGAGACTGAACTTAAGGGCTAAAATCAGCAGCAATACAGAGTCTGGTAATGATGGCAGGACTGAACGTCTTGTCACAGTCTGAACACAGAGTAGTTCTGTCTGTTTCATTCCTGAATGGTGGGCTGTCCTTCAAGGAGGGTTCATGTACAGCCAAACGCTCTGAGCAACCTGTGGCTGTACTGGCAAAATGCACACCATCCCACATAAGAAAGGGCTCCCAGTGACCGGGAGTCCTTACCATTGCTGTCCATATGCCCAAAACAGCAGTTTTCTGAGGTGTGCACTGCTTCTTCAGTGGGCATCCCTATCATAGAATTGCAATGCAGGGGTAACCAGTGCCATCAGCAATCATACTTGCCCCTTTATATTCACGTAACATTGTGGATGCTGCTCATAGGTCATTATCACACAGGTTGCCATGGAGCTGGCCATTGTGTTATGTGAGGATGCTGCTTAACACTGTCATGAGCTACATGTAGAGATGGAGGTTGGGCGTTATGACACATAATCATTTGAGAGGTATTGTGGCATGCTCCACCTCAATCAGTACCTTCATCAGTAGGCTTGCTAGTCCCATCATGTATGCCACTTTTCCAGTGTTATCTGTGAACAAGAGTAAGGTGTGAACACTGAGTCTTCATGTGCCTTTGCAGGAGGCGTGGTCAGCAGCTGTGTTTGGAGCCGTCAGACCTGCCATCCTTCACTTAAGGCAGTGATATTTGTCTCAATAAGAGCAGCACCTCAGCAGTGACCTCCTTATAGGTCATGAAGTACCACCCAATCCTTGCCACTAGAGACCCTAGCAGTGCATCCATGCATCACAGGGGTGACGCTAGGTCTAGGTCATACAGTAGTGCCTACTCTGTGTCAAAGGAGGAAAATTCTACAACACTGTTTGAGGCCACTTAAAGCTGCCCCGACTAATAGCCTCTGCAACAAATGTCTCCCACCCCCATTTTGTATGTACATTTTGGTGTTATGGTGTTCCTTGTTCCCTGTGTGAATGATGACTGTGTCCCACAGCATCCTCCTATCTGTATACTAAAGTGAAGATTGATGCACAGTGTGACCAGACCAGCATAGCCTGATGAGAGCTGCATAAACATTGTTTAGTCTGTATGGCACTCTCTGAATGACAGGGCCTATAGTTCCTGACTAGATGTTGTTGCTTTGCCAGGGCTGCTGCATATGGCATCCTTCACTACCTGGAGGTGCTTGTTTGGTGTGGAACATTTTTTGACACCTGATATGAGATGTTGCTTTCAGCTGCTACTACTAGTAGAGAAGCATCAAGTTTAGTCTGTAATGGCACTCTGTGAGTGACATGGCTTATAGTTCTTGACCAGCTGTTGTCTTGTCAGGGCTGCCATATATTGCATCCATCACTACCTGGAGGTGCTTGTTTGGTGTGGAACATTTTTTTACACCTGATATGTGACACTGCTTTCAGCTGCTACTACTAGTAGATAAGTATCAAGTTTAGTCTGTAAAGGCACTCTGTGAATGACAGGGCCTGTAGTTCCTGACCAGATGTTGTTGCCTTACCAGGGCTGCTGTATATTGCATCCATCACTACCTGGAGGTGCTTGTTTGGACTGAACATTTTTTTGGCACCTGATATGTGATGTTGCTTTCAGCTACTACAACTAATAGATAAGCATCAAGTTTAGTCTGTAAAGGCACTCTGTGAATGACATGACTTATAGTTCTTGACCAGCTGTTGTCTTATCAGGACTGCCATATATTGCACCCATTGCTGCCTGGAGGTGCTTGTTTGGAGTAGACCTTTTTTGGCACCTGATATGTAGTGTTGCTTTCAACTGCTACTACTAGTGGTCTGGGAAATACTACAATCCAAGTATGACATTCTTGCTGTCACATGATCATGTTATATACCATGGTACATGTTGCTACCATCCTATGGACCAGCCATCTCTAGAGAGTACTTTAATGTCCCCCTGAAGTATCAAGTGAACAAAACTATGCTTTTATTATCTCAACCACCTGCTCAGTTATGTACTGTGTATTGGCATAAGTAGTTTAATATGGTATCTCTTCCACTCTTTCAGGACTATGCACAGATGTCATAATTAATGGTTCTAGGGGTAGCCAGTATCACCTGTAGAACACATACTCAAATATTTTGGGGGAGATTGCCAATCTGATTGGTACCTCCATGTGTCAGCATGTTCTATGCAATGTCAATACTTCAAAAAAAATGGTAGTGTGGGAAATGTCTGTATTGAAAGACATCAACAGGTCAGACATATGCCTTTTACCAGAATCACATGAACCACATTGGTGCCTGACATCCACATTGGAAATAGTCCCCATCACACATTACCTGGAGTTCAAGAAAATAGTAGCTTTTCCTATTACTAAACCTTTTTGCCTGTTGTATCCATCTTTGGTTGCATAGCGTGAGAAATCCCTCACTATGGCCTAGGTGACCCTATTTTAGAGTGTGGCCCAAGAGATTAATAGAACCAACAGAGAAAGCTGGAATGCCCATTCCTGGGGAGGGGTGAGAGAGAAGGAAGATGACTCAGACTGCGACAAATCTTTGGAGGAGGAGGAGCATAATCATAATGCATATCTTAAGGTCAGGTTTTTGGCACACCAAACCACTGTGTTGTGGTAGCCTTCATTAGTGAGTTTACAGTGCACTTGCAAGCGGAAAGAATTGTAGGTCCCAGCAGTGATGTGGGTTTCTAGTCCTACTCCCCAGGGAGTGTGGCTAAGCCATACAGTTGTCATCATTGCCAGGCACGAGCAACCCTTATGGCTGTATGTACGAGGGCCATTTTAGTCAGCTCTTACTCCAGTACTGCACTGGGTTAATCCACCAGTATGGGAAATGAATGGGCAGAATCTGATCAGGGAAAGCTTGATGGTTGGCAGGTATGGCGGCAAAAAACAGCTAGAGTAAATGCCTGTGATTCATATGGGATCTTCACTGTCCCATTCTAGTCTGTATTTGTTTTCTGTCCCTGAAGCCCAGAGCAGTCATGGAATCTTCCGCAGGAAAGCGTGCCTGCACAGATAACAGACCCACCAAATGATTACTTTATTTGAGGCCAAGCTATGACACTTGCCATTGTTAGATCCACTTAGAAGTCAATGACGCAGTCTCTTTCGTGCAGAAAGGCCTGCCGTTTTTTTTAGGGAAACTGGAGAAACTAAAGTGCAAAAAAAAAAAAAAAGTAGGAATGTCCATCTACTGCAGGTTCCCCTGGGTCTTCCACTAATGGGTCATTTCATAGTTGGTGCGGCAGGTAGCAAATTCATGTTTGGTGCAGAAGGCTGTGGGTTTTATTCCCACACCAGGCAGATGGATTGCTCACACTACAGTGCAGCATGGGGGCGTAATTTGGATGAGATTTTAAACCGAGGTTTAGATCCCATTAGCTAGAGTATGTGGTAGTTCAGGTAGATGGTAGCTCAGGTAGATGTAAAAGATCCCATGGCACTTGTAGAGTAGAGAAAGGTCCCCGATGCACAAATTTCCCATAGTATTATAAATACCACCTTGGGTCAACCCTGAAAAGAGGCGACCAGCCTAGTGGGACAAACTATGTCAGCAAAAGATAAATAAATGCATCAGATATAAACTAAGGTGAAATTTATTAAGCCTTTTGATGATTGCAAGGTTAAAGAGATCCTGACATTTTTGAGGGTAAAGGTACCACATCCACCAAGGTGTTTTTTTTTTTTTTTTTTTGATCAATACCAGGTACCTCAGATCTGTCCAGGTCCTTACCTTCTACTTCCTTTTATAAGGGACCCTCCATTCTGTCCAACAAATTACTACAGACATAGCAATGGCCATGAAGAAGCTTTATTTCTTCCTGGGCTCAGATTCTGGGAACCCTAAAACCAGGTGATTCAGACCCAGCATGTTCATCCTCCACATTGCTATTCCTGTATTTATTCTAACAGGTTCCCCATATTGGTGTACCCCACTTTGGTGTTGTCCTGTGTTGGAATGCTCCTGACTTTGGGGGTACCTGCCATGAGGATACACATCTTCGGTCCAATAACGTCATGGTAGTTGGTATCTGTCATAGTGACATTGGGGTACCAGGTATCAATACCTCTACCAGTGGTTTTTATCTCCACAGCCCTCTAGATTTATCAAAACCATCAGTGCCACACTCTTGACTCTCACTTTATTTGGTACATGACAGGTACTGATCCTGAGCAGGCTCTTTCCTTGTCTGCTATAAGTGTGGCCACCCTAAGACAGCTTGGTGCCCTGTCTCATAGTCTTACACTAGCTGGTGGTATTCTAGGGGAGTACCCTGCCCTCCAGCCGCGTCATAAATTTTCTAGGTAAAATTGCAAATGCTGTTCCAACAAACAGCATTCCTGGAATGAACTCCCAGAAAACATTACAACCATTATATCACTGTCCCAGTTTAAAACAACACTAAAACCCACTTATTCAACAAATGGCTGTGTCCTTGTTCTGCTCCTGACTAACATCTATCTATGCCCTTCCTACTAGCTTGTTCACTTGCTAACTACAACTCCTATTATAAATTCTGACTACATCATCTTCCTCTGTCTATTTTAATCAGATACAGTGGATGTAAAAAGTGTAAACACCACTGTTAAAATGTCAGTTTTTTGTGATATAAAAAAATTAGACCACAATAAATAATTTCAAAACTTTTCTCACCTTTAATGTGACCTATAACCTGTACAATTCAGTTGAAAAATAAACAAATCTGATAGGGGAGAAATATAAAAAAAAATGTACAATAAGCTGGTTGCATAAGTGTGCACACCCTTAAACTAATACTTTGTTGAAGCACCTTTTGATTTAATTACAGCATTCAGTCTTCTTGGGTACACACCTGCCATCAATTAAAGAGACTCTGATTAACCCCAAATAAAGTTTAGCTGTCTTAGTAGGATTTTCCTGACATTTACTTAGTTGCCTGGTGCAGCAAAAGCCATGGTTTTGCAGAGAGCTTACAAAGCATCAAAGGGATCTTACTGTTGACAGGTATCTGTCAGAAGGGTACAAAAAAAAGTTCCACAGCATTGGATATACCATGGAGCACAGTGAAGACAGTCATCAAAAAGTGTAGAAAATATGGGACAACAGTGACATTGCAAAAAACTGGACGTCCCTCCAGAATTGATGAAAAGTCCCTGTTTTTAGCGATGTCTTTATGTCAAGTAATGGTTCAGTATTTTCAGTTCTGATGGTTGCAGATGATGTACTCAAATTCCAGATGGCAAAAACAAACAAATAAAATCACAGTAAATGTCAGGATGATAGGTCCATACGAGAAACAAGCATGTTAGGGCTTAAGAGGCTTCTGAAGAAACTGCAAACATGGGTGTTGATTTGTTTGTTGATGGTCTGTGCAAAGTCTATCACTAAATAGCCTCCAGCCAAAACTGTTAACTACAGATGACTTTAAAAGTTAATTCTGGTTGGATAATTGATTGTCTATTTCACTGTACAAAGGACATGATCAGTCTTCACTGCTGGTCACAGAAACAAGGGAAAAAAACAGCTGATTTTCATGAAGAATTACTTTACCTTATCTCAGACCAGGATGAAGTAGCACAGTTGCACAATGTCAGGTGCAAAAAGGAAATCAAATGCATTTACTTCTAGATTCAGTCTGGATGGCAAATCCAGATTCAGTTTGGATAGAAAACTGTTTGTTTCTGGATTTGGTTCAGATTGCAAAAAGTCACTGGTTGTCACTTCCTGATGTAATGGTACCACTGCTTTTTCTTCAGTTTGCTGTAGGTTCTGCTGGTTCACATGGGATGATGTCGGTGGAGTGTTGCTTGTGCTCATCACAAGGGATAGTCTTTTTGACATGTGATACATTTGTCCAGGCAGGAGGCCTTCACAGGGGATGGCAGTAACAATTGACCAAAACCAGGGAAGGCCCTTTCCATCTGGGACTCTCTCTCTCTCTCCTAGAGTGGACCTTGATGTAGATAAAATCGGGTTTATATTATGAAATTGAATAGGAACAATGTTGAATGCTCTAATGAGCGAAAGTGCCAAAATGCAAAGGTCCATTATTGTGGTTTTAGTGAAGTAAAGAGTGGAAAGTTTGCCCTTTCCTTGGTGTAGTGCGATCTCGGAGTTGGAATATATATTTAGAGGGGGTGTGCGTCTGGGGTGCAGACCCCACAAAATGGACTTCGAGTTTCGGCACTTTCACTCATTTGAGCATTCAACATTGTTCCTATTCGATTTCATGATATAGACCCGACAAAATCTGGTTTCAGTTCATGCTTTTCCCTTTCTGCAGGTTGTTGCACTGCATTTAGAACACTTCTGTGATATTTCTGTAAGACAAAAGATTTGCAGTACAAGTAAATTGACTATGTCATCTATGCTTTGCAATTCCAAATTTTTAGGTGGAGGCGTAGCCGACATTTTCATGGGTCTGCCCATAAGAATTTTATGAGGGGATGATTTTGTAATGGTGTTGAATGCACTTCTCATACTGAATAGAACTAAGAATAATGCACCTGGCCACTTAAGACCTGTTTCCTCACAAATTTGTTCATCCAATTAGCCCTTTTTGCAGTTCCTGAAGCTTGTAGTCTATGGGAATAATCAAACTGCAATTTTACATTTAAAGCTTTACTGATCTGTTTAAGAACCCTACTAGTAAAATGCATACCTTGGTCTGATTGAATGCAACAAGGCACCCCAAATGTTAGAATTAATTCCATAAAGAGCTTTTTGGCCACAGTCCTTACATTATTCTTCACGCGGTGGTATACCTCTACCAATCCAGAAAGTGTCTACAGCAACCAGTGTGTATTTAAATTGTTGTGCTTGAGGAAGTTCAATAACATCCCAAAATGGCCACAAAGTTTTTACAATGTTTGAATGGGTTCCGGTACAGATAGATACACATTATGTTTAAAGTAAGCTACCTGAATATTTACAAAATGAGCAACTACCTCACCACCTCTCTTTCATCCAATTTTCTTATGTACATAAACTTATCTTTAAATCCTCTCTGTGCCCATCACTTAACACCTTCCTCAAACTTTACCAGACAGATAGACTACTCAGGTCAAATAATCAGAACCTACTTGAAGTGTATAAACAAGCTCATACTCCAGGCAAATTCCTTTTATCCTTCTCTCTGTCCAGACTCTGGAACTCCCTCCCTACTCATATTTGTACCACCAACAACCACTCCATCTTCAAAACCTTGCTCCACTCCCACCTCTCATCTCTCTGGGAATGCTCCTACTCCCATCCCTTCTGAATCTCCTCTAGTTGTCTATAACCTGTCTACCTCTCTTCTCTTTTCCTCATATCCTAACCCCTATCTACTACATCCACACACCCCACCTACCCCTCTTCTCTATTTCTTATATCTCATCTCTTCACTGTATACCCTCCTACCTAATCTCCTTCTACACCATTCTTCCTGACTTCCTTCTATTGTATTACACCCACATTCCTCTTATTAATTGCTTTGTTCCATCCTTCTTTCACTGTCACTCCTTTTGTGAATTTTTATTCAGAAATCACTGTTGTAGACCCTGTAAATATATGTACATACTCTGCTTCCTCTGTAAAAGCATTTTATATATTGTCTTCTGTCTTAAATCTGATATTAATATATCTTCTATTACTATGTATACTACAGATATTTGTTGGTTTGCAGTATTTTTGCTTTATTCATTTGTTTAACCTTCTGGGAGCTTTTCTCCCCGGGACTCCATCGGAAACGGGTTCCTTCTGCCCAATGGACTATCCTGGAAAATAAACTGCAAATAAATAAATAAATAACTTCTGAAAGACAAGGGGTATACCAATCATTTAAAATCTGTTTAAAGCATTTTAGCCTGAGTGAAAAGGTAAATGGTAGGCTTTGAGCAACCTAGCTAAGAAATTTTGTGCGGCTACCAGACACCCATCCAGGTGGCGTTACAAAAGGTTCGGAGACCAACTACAGCCATCAGTTATCCACCTCAGTCCTCAGTCTCATTCTGGAAAGATAACAGCTCCTCTAAAGAAATGTCAGTGTTAGTTTCAACAGTTGCTGCAAAAGCGAAGGCTGAAGAGGATAAGGCAATGCACCTTGTCTTGCCACCCTATCTGCAAAAGTATTTCTCTTAGTGATAAAGGAATTACCACTTCTATTTGTGGCACACTTCACAAAAGCTATCTCCCTTGGTATTAATTAAGCATCTAATAAATTAGCAAAAAAAAAATTGTAATAACAGTTCTTGCTGAAGTCAAATAACTGTTCTTTCCAAAGTGACCCAAAATGATGAACTACATTGTAAGCAATAGCATGAGTCAGCAAAAATTGAAAAATGAGGGGCATACCAAACATTTGAAATCTGTTTTATTAAAGTATTTTAGCCCGAGTGAAAGGGTAAATTGTGGGCTTTGACCAACCGAGCTAAGAAATTTTGTGTGGGTACCAGCCACCCATCCAGGTGGCATTACAAAAGTTCAGAGACCAACTGCAGTCATTCTTACACATTTCAGTAACAGCTACAAGCTCAGCTGTTTGAGTAGTCACACTTCAGTATAATTGTCTAGCTAATAAAATCTTGTCTTGAGTACAAACAGAAAAGGCTGCTTCAAGTACTTTCATCTTGTCTTCAAACACAGGAGCCCTTAACAAAATTGTGATGATATGGGCAAGTGCCAGCATAGCCAGCTGGATTTTTATAAAGAATGATATGCCTTTGAATATCACACTGATGCGTACAAGGTGCTTGTGGTACAAATGTATTAGAACTGCATGTCATTTGTATGGCAAACTGATTTTGTACAGATGCTTGTGCTGAAAATGTGTTTGTGACCTTTTCTTGTATTGAATGCATCAACAGCTCACCCTGATGAAATGAAGAAAAAAATGTACATGTATTATTTCAGCTGAATTAAATGTATATGTTATAAATAGAGGATACTGGCACAGCAGAGCTTAACTGTAAGAAAAATAAATGAAAGGTAAATGAGGTGTTAAACCCTTAAAAGGTACCCCACAGTGCTGAGAAGTACTGGACACCGCTAGGTCTGGGGAAGAGCCTTTGTCCATTAGCTCAGTGAAAAGAGGGGAGATCAGTGAAAAGAGGGGAGACCCCAGGCACTTACTGTCATAAACATTTGGATGTGTATTGTGGCTGTCTGTGCTAACTTCCTGTCTCAGCTTCAAAGGGGAACACTGTGAAAACCGAGAGTCAGGTGACCAGATTATGTCATTCTGCCAGCCCTCTTAGAAATTATATTTTAGATATTACAAACATAAATCTCATAGTATTGAGTATTCTGATTGGGAAGCCTGACTAGAAAGACCCTCACCCACAGCATCTTGCCTTGCTGTAGTAAGTAGCTTATCTAGGGAACAGTAATTCTCTTAGATTCAGTCAGGAATATAGTGAAGTTTAGTTTAGATATTGTTTTTCTTTATTTGTCTGAGTCTGTCCATCAGTGCTCTTTTCAATATTTCCTGTGATCTGAACTCAGTGGCTTACTATGAGTTTATATTTAGTACTGTCATGTACTTTTATTATTTGTTATTAAATGTATTTAAAACTTTGTGGCTGGTCCTTGTAATGAGTATCTAACCTTGGAGAGTGCTTATATTTATTTGGTAAGAGTGTGTGGTAACTGACTGGTGGCAGTGATTACCAACTTTGCCCAGACTATAAGGTAGTTGAATGGGTAATCTGTGCCAGCCTTTCTCAGGTAGGTGTGTGTGAAAATTAAATCTTAAAAAGAGTATGCATGTCAGCTACTTGGGGCAGGGACATGAAGCATTGGGTTTACAGAGAGGGTGCTGGAGGACTTGGCTTGGACACTCAACTGAGGACCTAACCCTGCAGCTGTACTACAGAGGAGTGTTATTGGGGACCTGGAGGGAGACAGAGACATCCAGACCCTGAGCTGAGTGTGTTCCCTGTGTGCTTTTAAGGGAAATTGTACTTGATGCAGAGAGGTCTGCATCTGGAAATACTGAGTCCGTCAATTTGTATTCCAAGTGCACATCCTTCTCCAGTGTCAGTGGTGAGGATTCAGGCTCCTTGATTACTGGCCTAGCATGGGGGTGACATATATTGGTGGCCATTACATATCGGTAGCAGTGGCGGGCATCACAAACTAATAAGACCTGGGTTCTGTAATGGAATGTCTTTCATATCTAACCTAGGAGGAAGTGCAGGGTTAACAAATACACATTTGTATGGTTCTCCCTTGTCTGCTTTAGGAAATAAAGAAGCAAGATTAAATGGTGGACATTGATCAATCTATAGAGAAGGAAGGTTTATTAGTAATGATAATTCATATTTAGACAGTGTTGCTGCAGATAAGTATTGTATGTTAGTACTTAATAGCAATGCTTCTAATGAATACAAAACTGCTACATAAATCTTGTGTCTGAGAGTTAGAGAATCTATCATTTTTCACTAAGTGCACCGTTGTGGCTGCCAGCCTAAGGCAGGAGGAGTGCTGCTGCTACAGGTTCAAGATTTTTACTAAAAGAAGCAATAGGTCTGTAACCATCATTTCTACATTGTGCTGATAATCCTAATGCTACTTTATTTCTTTCACAACAGAAAAAAGAAATCTCTTAAAATAATCTCATAATCCAAGTGCAGGAGGGTTAGAAAATAATATTTTCAATTGAAAAAAGCCTGTTCATAACAGTCCTGCCAAGGGTAAAGGTTCAGGGGTATGTTTCTTCAATAAATGGTTTCACTATGTCTGTATTCTGTAATATTTTTTAACTGCTATTACGTCTACTGTACATTTCCAACCTCTTCCAATGTTTATTCTCACCAATCTGTGTGTACAATGGTATTTACTACTTCTATGTCCCATCTATGTCAAGCAAAGTTCCTCATTAGCAATTTTCAAGAAAAATCTTGATGAGTGAATGGGAAATAGGAAATGCTTCCTGGGGATCACTTCTTTGGCTCTGCTCGACAGTGGCACAGGAAAATAACTTTCTTGGGTGGCGTAAGACAGGGAACCTTTTTGGCTAGGATTACTTAGGCCCTTGGGCCGATAGCCTAGTACCTACCTATAATCCTGTTATTCCTTAGGACACAAAAAGAAAATTAATAGTCGATGAAAAGGAAATGTGCGCACATGAAGACTGGATTAACTAACATGATAAAATAACTGTACTGTAGCGGATACCTGTTTTTTAAAGTGTTATTAAAACATCAGTTCATTTTCTACATTAATAGAAACACTACAAAAATCTGATTCATTGTTTAGGCTAGAGTCACAACAAGACTGAACATAAATAAACTAATATTAGCATCCCAAGCTTGTTTCCCAGCCATCAGTTTATCAACCTCGGCACAAGCTCCACAAAAAATTCTTCCCATGTAACATTTTTATGAAGAACCATTCCTAGGTGCTTAAGTATATGATTACTCATTCCCGGTGCTTGCAGACAAGATTATGAAGCAGAACCAACTGATAGCTCTCAAACACATTAAAGCAAAACACAGCTTTATTTTCTTACCAAACAATTAGAAAAATCTGTTAAAGTACAAAATATTCTGTAAATATTACAAATAAAAAGAAGCAGCCAATTAGAAAACAGTATAAACATTAAACCTTAACAATAGCATAATTCTGATATCTATACATTCTGCAGTACAACAAATACTGATATCCTTACCAGACTGGGAAATATGGCGGTATTAAATTATGTAGTGTAATTGGTGGACAGGGGCTATTCTACCCAAAATAATGGGCCAGATTTCTCCAAACCTGTGTTAAACTGCCTAACATCAGGTTCACTAGGGAGACAAGCAGAGCGATTCAAAGGACTGACTGCTGCAGTGGTCTTAGTGTGCACAGCATGCATACTTATTTTTGGTTTACTTGTGGAGTTTTGCAAGGGTGATCCATGGACATCAATGCAAATTAGTGGCAGCAGAAGAGGAACAGGACTGTAAACACTTGGGGAAGTCAGTCTAGGATAAACCATACCACAGGATGAGAAAATTATCATCGACTTCCTCCTTGAGGTAAGCAAATTTAATTTTGTTTTTGGAAAAGGGAAACTGAAAGAAAAGTCATTGCAAGTGCAATGTCAGGGACAAATCTTAACAGAATCAGGCAGGCTCACTTTTAAAATATTAGCAATAAATAAATTGAGACATTGACTGAGTACAATCCTGTGAATTAATATACATTTTCTGAAGTAAAAATATTCTACAACTCCAAATCTAATTATTGTTTATACACTGTGTAACTCACCACCCTTTTTCCAAAGGTCAGCAGTTTTAAGAGGAAATGGGATTAAGAAGAGAGACCCGGACAGAGCTAAAATATGAGTAAAATTCAGTGACAGTTCCAGGTATGAGTAAGTGCCGTGTATCAGCAGCTACCAGATTTGTGTACAAAACCTACAAATGCACATTGCTATGTATAGTGCATTATGGACATCATTCTTCCTGATTTCATTTAAATGTTCTTTAATTCTGTCTTTCAAACATGTTAGCCTTACCTACATAGTAGGATTCACATTTTACGCAAAGAATGACAAATATACTAGATTCGGTCTTCTACAATTTGCATAAAAACTAAAGACATAAATCTTCTTGCTCACTGGATGTACCTAGGAATATGCACTGCAGAATGATGTTCGTAATGCACTGTATAAACATGTTCTAGAAAATGACACCAGTCATACTTTTAAGTTTTTAGTTTTGGAATTACTTGCGCCTAGCAATAGAAAAGGTGATCTAAGGAATAAAATAGAATGTAAAGAGATGAAGTGGATTCTAGAATTACATGCAGATGGTAGGAAGGGACATAATGGAACTGTCCCTTTAAGACCAGTTCTAAGATCATGTGACTTGGTGAGGTAACTTTAAAAGATGGATGTTATGTGATCCTATCTCGCCTACATTCTGACTGATGGGTTCGGAGCCGATCCCTCGGCTCCGACTCGGCACGCTTATGCCAAAGAGCGAAGTCTCTTACTGGCTGAGATTACCATATCCCAGGATGCACCACTACCAGTCCCCCAGATCTCGTTTGCCGCTAACAAGTGAAGACGTGGTCTCGAGCTGGCTGAGTTAAGTAGTGATTATTTCACTAGTTTTTCTGTCAGGATTTTCTTCATTCTCAACAAAATCTGTTTTAACAGCTATTCTTGTGTTTAGAGTGCGTTTGACAAAAATTCACTTGGTGAATTCTTGTGTTGTGAGTGTGGACTAGGAGTACCTCTTGTCTGGAAAGGCCTTTCCCGGTCTTTTTATTTGTAGGTGACTTCGGTTCTGTTTCGGATCATTTATATTTCTCTTCTTTAAAGAAGAACTAGCAGAGAGAAATTATTCCAATTTACAGAGTTTGTGCTGTGTTTTGACTACAGAGTATTGCGAGTGATAACTGTAAGCCTATTCTAGGTGTGTCACCAGTGTTTCTTCCAGTTAGTTTTCTGAAATTTTTTATAATGTCTCAGAATCCTAGGCCTTCGGGCTTTAAGAAATGTGTAAAATGTAGCTTCAAAATGTCCATCACGGACGATCACTCGCTCTGTGTGTATTGCTTAGGGCAAAACATTTACAGGAATCATGTAGTGTATGTCACGCTTTTTCCTCAAGGGTCCTCCAGGAGAGGAAAAATAAATTAATTCTTAAGGGATTAATTAAACCTTCTTCAAGAAGCTTTGGCATCCTCTCCTTCTCCGCCAAAGAAAGGCGTCGGCTCCGACCAGTCCGTCGGATCCGATCGCTAAGAAACAAAGGCAGGCCTCTCCTTCGGCTCCAAGGACTTCGAGCCGAGGTCGAACGGTCTGCCTCGATGCCACCAGTATTGACTCCTCTGGCTTCGGAGCCGATAGCTGGGGCACCGAGAGGCGGGTCACCTTCGTCGGCTCCACTGCTCTCGGAGCCGACAAAGGTTGCCCGCCAGACACTTCCTCCTTGGCGCCAAGTCCACCTCGGCACCGATGGAATCTGGTGTGTGTATTCCTTCGGCGCCGATAGTTGTCGAGTCTCCTCGAGCCGGTCCCCTAGTCCTTTGGGGCCGTTGGAGAGGCCATCTCGAACCCGCTCTGTTTCCTCTCGGTCTTCGAGGATGTCAGATTCTGATATAGACAGGGTGCTCCAAAGACTGTTCCAGTCCCCAGTCTTCCAAAAATTTGTTTCGGTTCCGACCCAGCTGGCTTCGGAGCCGATGACCTTGGCCCACCCCATTGCCATTCCTCCTCCGACTGCTTCGGCTCCGTCGGAGCAGGTGCTGTTGGAGCCGGTGGAGATATCAGGGTCGGCTCCGACCCTTACTCCAACCCGGCCTTCGGGTCCGAGTTTGGTACGCTGGACTTCTTCGGCTGGACCCGGGTGATGTTTCGGGGCCTATGCTTTCGGTTCCGAGCCTCCCCCTCGGTGCTTCGGCTGCGGGACTTCCGTTGGCTATCACGGCTCTGGGGACCGGACACTCCCAGGATTCTGGGGGTCCGGCTTTCAGAGCCATGAGGAGTGCCTTGGCCAAGTCCTCTTCGCCATCTCTCCGGCTTTACCGCACCTTCCCTGGGCGTGGAGACTGGGTCTTTGGCAGTTCCCTGTCCGTAGTCAGCGGAGCCCCGGGGCCTGAGGTTACCCCCAGTGGGGGTTCCCCTCCTCCTGAGGGTTCTTCGGAGTTGTCTTCGGAGGAACCCCAAGGAAGAGATCGTGCAAGAGGAAGCACGTGGACTCCCCGAGTCTATTACATCAGACACTGATCTGGATGATGCAGAGGGGTCCCCGAAGTCGCCCCTCGGATGATGTCTCATTTGCAGACATCTTAGAGATCCTCAAACAACGAGGCGGCTGGATATCCAAACCCCTCTGCTGACGAGTCAGTGCTCCTCAAGGCCTTTGGGGCTCAGCCCTCCGCCTCCTGGGTGTCTCCGCCTTCGACGAGCTTCTGGATTTAGTTTGTCGGGCGTGGGAACATCCAGATACCGTGGAACCAGTCCTTCTCGTCCAAATAAATTTTGTCTGCTCCCCGAGAAGGAGTTCCTCACTAAAGGAGTGGCTGTAGATGCCATGGTGGTGGCATCTGCTACACAACAGGACGTGGCAGAGGCTTCAACGTCCGTCCATCCTCCTAATAAGGAGTCTAGGAGTATGGACAGGCACGGAAGCGCACCCTGACTTCAGCGGCCTTTACTTTAAGGTCTCTGAATTATTTGGCACATTTTACCAGGCTTCAGAGGGATCTGGTCAAGGAGTTGTCAGATTCCCTCGGTAACCTACCTGAGCAGCTAGCCCAGTCGGTTAGCTCTCAGTTGGCTATCCTTACGCCAATTTCTAACTCGTCCATGAGGCTCATTTCCTATGCGGCAAGGGGCGGTAGAGCGGCAGGCACAGGCGTGGCTCTCACGGAGACAAGCCTGGCTCCGCTTGTGTCAGTTTGCGGAGGCCTTCAAGTCTTCCTTCGCCGACGCTCCCTTTGATGGGTCCTCATTGTTTGGACCCAAGGTTAAAGACACCCTTACCCGCTGTGAGCAGGAGGGAAAAACTTTATCTGCCGTAGGTGCCCGTTATTCCACTCCCTTTCGGCCTTACCCCAAGGCTAAAGGAGGGGGGGAAATGTGGTTCCGCAAATCTCGCAAGTTTTTCTCCCAACAGCAGGAAGATTCCCCTTCCAGAGGCAGAGGACGGGGAAATTTTTCAGGGAGACGCCGTCCCAGAGGCGGCAGAGGGCCCCGCAATTCTGGAGACCGCGAGTCCTTTCGTGGCTCTTCAGCCTCCCACACGTCATGAGGGATTGCCCGGCTGTGCTGCTCGAGCCAGTCGGGTGTCGTTTTGCCAAGCACCTAAAAGCCTGGGAGTCAATCACTCAGGACAGATGGGTGCTTCGGATCATTGCCGGAGGTTACACCATCCCATTCACATACCGACACTCACCGTCCAAAAAAATCCCGGACCCACCACGCAGTCAAAGGGAAATGGCAGCCGCAGGAGCGTTAAAGCTGCTAGAAAAGGAGTCATCCAACCGTCCCCACAGACCAGATCGGATCAGGAAATTACTCCAGGTTCTTTTAGTGCCAAAAGACAGGGGACCTGAGACCAATATTGGATCTCAGCAGACTGAACCAATCCGTCACGAAATCCAAATTCAATGGTCACGTTACAATCCATTCTCCCATTGTTGGAGAAGGACGTTTGGATGTGCTCCATAGACCTCAAGGACGCCTATTATCACATACCGATACATCAGGCGTCCAGGAGGTATCTGCGCTTCAGCCTGGGAGTCAGTCATTACCAATTTTGCGCTCTGCCCTTTGGTCTCACCACAGCCCCCAGGGTGTTCACCAAGTGTTTGGCAGTAGTGACGGCTCACCTGAGAAGTCTTGGATTCCAAGTGTTTCCCTATCTCGACGACTGGCTCCTGACTGCCACCACCAGGCATCTACTAATGGACAACCTCAAAGCCACCATCTCCTGGGTATTACCCTGGGATTACATTCAATTGGTCAAAGTCTGTCTTGCTGCCCTCTCAACGCATAAAGTTTATAGGAGCAGAGATAGACTCAAGATTGATGTGCGTCTTTCTTCCTGCCGAAAGGATCCAAACTTTACAGGGCCAAGTTCAAGCTCTGATCTCGAGATCCAAAGCCCCAGCCAGGATGGTTCTACAAGTTTTAGGCTCAATGTCTGCCACGGTTCTTTTAGTTCCTCTGGCAAGATTACACATGAGGATTCTTCAGTGGCTATTGTCAACTCAATGGTCTTTTCAGGATCTTCCCCTCAATCATCACATCATGATTACGGAAATATGCAAAAGGGACCTTCGCTGGTGGCTTCAGACATCCAATTTGGATCAAGGAAAACCCTTTGTTCTTCCCTCTCCAGTGGTTACCCTGACGACAGATGCCTCCCAGATAGGGTGGGGGGGGCATTGTCTGGGCAGGCTAGTTCAGGGCTCCTGGCTTCCAGACGAAGCTCTTCTCCACATCAACGTGTTGGAGATGAGGGCTGTACTTCTATCCCTACAAGCCTTACACAAGTTTCTTCCTCAGGGCATCATCGCCATCCACACAGACAACATGTCGGTGGTTTGGTATCTGAACAAACAAGGAGGGACCAGATCATACCCCCTTTGCAGAGAGGCCATGAGAGTGTGGGAATGGGCTGTAGCTACCAACCGCTTCTTGGTAGCGACCCACATCCCGGGAAAGTCAAATATATTGGCAGACAAATTGAGCAGGACAATTCTCTCTCCTCACGAGTGGTCTCTAAACCACACAGTAGCAGCTCAGGTTTTCAGGAGATGGGGGACGCCGTGCTGCGACCTATTTGCAACTCCACTAAACACCAAGTGCCAAAGGTTCTTCTCCTTGATCCCACATCAGGGAGTACCAGCCATGGATGCTCTAGCACAACCTTGGCCAACAGGGCTACTTTATGCCTTTCCTCCAATTCCGCTTCTTCCCAGAGTTATTCAAAAGCTTCTCAACTGGGGTCTTCAATGATACTGATTGCCCCATACTGGCCTCGTCAGGTATGGTTTCCTACCTGAAGAAGCATGCAGTGGACGATCCGTGGACTTTAGACCTAATTCGGACTTGCTAATCCATCAGTCGGGACATCGGCATCAGTCCCTTCAATCTTTGAAATTGACAGCTTGGCTCCTCCACTTCCGACTTTAGTTAGAAGGCACACACTAGACCCGGAAGTTGTTCACATTTTATCTTCGGCCCACAAACCCACCACTAACAAATTGTACCTTAGTAAGTGGAAGAGGTTTGCTATCTGGGCTCAACTCAAGGGCTTAGACCCTATCACTGCTCCTGTCCCAGAGGTCTTGAAATTCTTAACATCCCTGTTTAATCAGGGATCTTCTGTCTCAACTATTAAAGTCCAACTAGCGGCTATCTCTAAATTCCACGAATCCATGGATCCTCCTTTGATGAGCAGCAGACTATGCAAAACTTTCATTAAAGGTGCGAGCCTATTAAGACCCCCAATTTTTCATCCTGCACCTCCGTGGGATCTTGATTTGGTGCTTCATTAACATCTCCCCTTCGAACCGGCTGCTACATGCAGTTAAAATATCTGTCTTGGAAAACTGCCTTCTTAGTTGCAATTACTGCAAGAAGAGTTTCAGTGCTTCAAGCCCTGTCTATTAAGCCACCGCACTTGATTTTCCACAAGGATAGAGTATCACTTAGGCCTAATCCATCCTTTGTCCCAAAGGTCTGTTCTAGTTTCTGCCTCCAACAATCTCTAGAGCTACCAGTTTTCTTCCCAAAATTCTCCAATGAAGCAGAATACACTCTTCATAAATTGGATGTTCACAGGCAGTTACGCTTCTATTTAGACAGGACTCAGCAACTTCGTAAGTCAGACCAGTTGTTTGTGTCCTTCTCAGATAATAAACTGGGCCAAACCATCACAAAAGCTACTATCTCAAAATGGATCAGAGATTGCATAACTCAGGCTTATTCTTCTTCGAATAAGCAACTTACAACATCTATCAAGGCTCATTCTACCAGAGCTATGGCTACTTCTATAGCTTTTCATTCCAAGCTCGCTATATCGAAATCTGTGCTGCGGCTACTTGGTCCAATCCGCACACTTTCATTTCCCACTACAAATTGGATGTGGCATCTAAAGGACGAGCTTCATTTGGTTCCACGGTACTCAGGAGTGTTTTCCAGTGAGCCACCCAGGATTCAGGTGCTAGGACGCTGTCCCATCAGTCAGAATGTAGGCGAGATAGATCACATAACATCTTTTAGTTATGTACTCACCATAACTTCAGATGTTTGGGATCCATCTCGCCACATTCCTAATACCCACCCTCCTTCCCCCTGCCTTGGAGATCAGAAGAGATTGAACGGTTTTGAGTTCTACTGTTTATCTTGTTTCATCTGACTATGTTATATAAGCAGGGTGTGCATGTGTGCATGTATGCGGACAAACTAGATCTGGGGGACTGGTAGTGGTGCATCCTGGGATATGGTAAGCTCAGCCAGTAAGAGACTTCGCTCTTTGGCATAAGCGTGCCGAGTCGGAGCCGAGGGATCGGCTCCGAACCCATCAGTCAGAATGTAGGCGAGATGGATCCCAAACATCTGAAGTTATGGTGAGTACATAACTAAAAGTTTGTTTTTAGCAGTTTTTAGATCTCATGAAGCTCCTATTTAGAAAGGCGTGAAAGTGCTTATTTATGTTTTAGCCTTGCTTTTATGGTTTTATTTTCCTTCTTTGAATAAAATCCATGATTTTATATAGCAACTGCTGTGGTTGACTGGTTGGATTTACTTCTGTTTTTACCTTTCATATTTAGCCAGTCATAATTTGAGTTTACATTTTTCTGTACATTTAACTTTGTACAAAGAACAGAACTTTTTACACTTTTGCTAGGCTAGCACTATTATATTTGACAGGAAGGAAACCGTAAAATGCAAACTGAAAGCACTCAGGAATCCATCTTGAAATGTAAGCATATTTAAAGCTAAACACAACATTTTTCCTTCTCTGTACACCTCTCCCTTCAGAAGTCATAGGCCAAGGAGGTAATAAATTCAAGGTATCACTGGACCTTGTATCTTCCTCGAACTCCCTTTGTCTGACTCCTGACTAACAAGAGATTGTTGGCAAAGGAGAGACAGTCAGGCTTTTCATTAAATGTGTCATCCATGAAGTTTTCTTCAGCTGGCAAAGATTCAGCTATTGCAGATATGTTTGTTTCCCAAGAAGTTCATGGATCTCATGCCTTTTGTAGACCTGAATGGTCTAAACGCTTTCATCCTCATAGTTCCTTATCAGTGGTCTGCATTAAGTTCCTCCTGCAATGTCTATCAAGGAGATTGGATATGCTTTTATATTTTTAATACCCTTATCTTCACATTAAGGGAGAAAGGCTGTCTGAAGGTTCTCATGCTGAATACTGAGAGCCAGTTACTTCCAGCTTCTGACAATTCTCTTTGATCTCTACACAGACCACAAAATATTCACCAAAGTCATGGTTATGGTAGTTATCCACACCATCTTAGAGGGAACCAGGATCTTCTCATACCTAGATGATTGGCTTCTGGTGGTAGATGTCCAAGATGGTCTTATCCAGCAAAGGGACTTCTTCCTACAGACCTTTCACTCTATAGAGACAAAAAAGTTGCAAACAGCCCTGACACAACTTCTGTCACCTTCACCCAAATAATAGGACCAGTCAGCTGTTTTCACCCAAGGAAGAATTTGACTCTCTTCTCCAAAGCAGTTTTTTTCCTGTAGTTCTGGGAGGCCATGACTGGCCACTGTCTTAGAACTGTAGGCCCCATGACAGTGGTTATATAGGTCTCTCATACATCATATTACAGGGAACACAGGAAACGGATATGATCTATTCCAAGGTAAGAACTCCTGCAGAACACATCTTCAGTTGTGGGGAGTTATATCTCGTCATCTCATAAAAAAAATTTGTGGGCCCTGAATCAGTATCCCCCATCACACAGAATACCATCTGTGGGATGGGTAGAAAACTATCAAGAGAACATGTGGAAGGTGTTTTGAATGATCATGATGTTTTCTTGCACATAAAAGTCCTAGTGATGAGATCAGTCCTTCTGTAACCCTGTGCAGTCCATCTTCTCAGCTGTGGCCACATTTTCATTCTGATAGGCAACTGTGCTGTGGTGTGTTACATCAGTAAACATGGAAGGATGCAATTTTACCGCCTTTATATGGAGGTAGTAAGAGTCTTAGAACAAACATTCCAAACAACCATCGCACTTCTGTGACCTACATCCCAGAAAAGAACAACTACCTGGCTAAGAAGTGTAGCTCAAATGTACAACTCAAACCAGAACTGTCCCTGTTCCTTACAGTCATCTGTACCATCTTCAGCAACTGGGACTGTCCAGTATACGACCTCTTCATGTCCTTGTCTGATGTATAATAACCATTTATGTTCATCATATTGAGCACTTCTGCAGCAGCCTCAGGTGTATGTGTTGTATTCTGCCAAGGATATAACAGCCAGCCAGCTTCCAAAGCTTCAGACTACCTTCGATGTGCCCAAACTGTCAGGCAGCTCAAACTGAGCTGACTAAAAGACAAGTTCGAGCACCAAGCCTTTCAGAGATTTACTGCATCTGAACAGTGAACTCCCCTGAGTCTTTTGCGGATCGACAGTCAGCTTGTGGTACTCCTTTGCTGAGAAGTTCCCTTTGGGGAAAAAGCTTGTATTTAATAATTTTTTGTTATTGGTACTTCCTCATCAGGAAAGTTATTTTAAAGCTAGAAGTTTGTGTTTTAATGGACTGTTATAAGACTGTATTGTACTTTTAAATGGAAGTGAAAGTCATTTTTTCTCTGCAGAAATTGTTTGTTTTACTTTGTTGGGCTACCATAGTTTTTCAAAATGTTTTTACTGTGTTTGTCTATGAAAAAAGTGACTTTTGGAGACTTTGGCACCTTTTTCCTGCTTGACCATAGAACAATCTGTTGGTCCCGTGGCCAGTTCCTTTTCCAGCCACAAAAAGAACAAAGTAAGAAAACAGCCTTTGCTATTACAGCAAGCTGGCATTTTGCCTCAACCACAACTGGGTAATTCTGCTTTGGCCATTAGTTGTACCTCAGACCAATCATGTTTTACCCTGAATCCCTCTGGTGTAGCACCTGCAGACATTATGGACCAGGGCTAGTTAGCCATGTCCTCTGGGGCAGTTGCTGTCTCCTTAGTGGTCCTGGGAGACAAACAGGGAAGGTTTCCTGTTTTGTCCTTATGTGTTGCTCATCCCTGAAGAACTTTCTTTTGCCATTGATAACACTGTTGGTCCTTCTTTCCTGCCAAAAAGAAACAGAAAATTTAACAAATAGTTATGCCTCCTCAAATTTCCTTAGACAGGAGAAGTTTACTCAGTCTTGTTCAGGGTTTAGCTCAGGTTAAAAGAAGGAGGGATACCTCCTTTCCTGAAGAGATTCAAGATTCTGAATCTGGACAGAAGGGACAGATACATGATTTTCTCCTCAGATTTATTAAGACTCAGAGGAGTTATCAGTTTTGGAATCTCCCTATTGGGGGGGGGGGTTCTCTTTCTCCGAGTCTGCTTCTAGAATGTGTCAGTATTTTCAGTGAGAGAATACTGAGGTTCCTGAGTCCCTAAGAAAATACTGTGAGCTGTTGCAGATGGGATTTCCAGAACCTGCACTCATTCCTCCATTTCTTTCAGCTTTGAATGATGTATGCTTGCAATTTTCCTGACAGTCAGCCAGAAGCCCCTCAAAAGGCAGATAGGATATTTATATTTCCATCTCTCTCTCTCTCTCTCTATATATATATATATATATATATATATATATATATATATATAGACACACACACACACACACACACACACACACACACATATATATATATATATATATATATATATATATATATATATATATATAGATATATACATATATGAAGCTCCTGACTTTCTTAAGTTTACATACACTGTTCTCAAACCTGATCCAGCAACTATAGCTTTATTTAATCCTCCTGTTGCTAAACAGTTACTTAATTCCAGTCCTACTATTTCTGATAAGGATGGGAAGATTATTGATAAGTATGAGAAAAAAGTGAATGGTTCTGCAACTTTGATTTTCAGAACTTTGAATTGTCAGGTTCATGTGCTATGGTTTGTCCTTAATAATTGTGAAAGTATGGGGTATGTTTTGTCTGCAGTTTCTTCTTGTGAAGAAAAAATTTGCATTAAATGTAATTTCTTCTGTTGTTCAAGTAACTGCTGATTGTATAGAGTACGGGTATGACTCTGATACTTTTCAGGGGTTATTGCCACTGGTACTGTTTGTTGTAGGTTTGCATGATTGCCTTGTCAGAATCACCCCAATGATGTTACAAATTAGATTTTAAATTATATTTTGGATATAGATTTAGTTTTTGGGCCCTGTGCTGCAGAGGTGTCAAAAATTAGTTGAAAGAAGTAAGCTGATAGAGGGAATCTCTTTAAGATTTTTCATCACTCCTTTTCCAAGTTTTTTTAAGGGATTGTCTAACTCCTCATCCACTTTTGCTAAAAAACAAAATAAACAGTCTCTACAAAATGCAGGTAAACAGTCATTTAAAAAAATGGCAAGGGGGTTCCACGATGACTTCTGGACACCCCAAACCAATAACAGTCCAATATGTCTAAATGACTATTTAAAAGATTTTTGGTTCTCCTCCATCCCACCCTGGCAGCCCTGCTTTTCTTCCAGAAAATCTGAATTTACATTTTTCTGTCTGGCAACAGATAATTTCGAACAGTTTTAGAAGATCATTCATCAAGGTTACAGATGGTAATGAGAACTTCCTCATCCTCCAGAACAGATCAAACTCTTATTTTGTTCCCACCTGCTGTTCACTATATACTGTCCACAGCAGTAATAGAACCAGATCCCCCTTTCCTGTTTGGATAGGTGTTTTATTCAAGGATGTTTTAGTGCCAAAGAAACTAAATGTTTGGAGACTAGTGCTTGCTCTTTCTTTCTTAAACCTGTGATAGTGACCAAATTCAAAGTGATCTCACTTCTCAATTGTTACCTCTTCTTCCTCATTCAAGTTTCCTGGCAACACTAGATTTAATAGAGGCCTACGGTCACATTCCTATTCATCCAGACTTCAGGCTTTTAAGGTTTTGTGTGTCTAGATTACATTATCATTTCTCTGCCTTATCCTTTGGACTGTCCATTGCACTAAAGCAGTTCACAAATTATCTAGCTCCAGTTATAACTCATTGCAGGCTACAGGTTAACCACTTTTTTTCCAAATTTAGATGACTTGCTTATCTTTGCAGAGTCTCTTTCAAATTGTGAGGAATATATCCTTCTTGGGTGAGAGATAAAGGTAGTTTTCCAAGAGAATGTTCAAGTCTTTCTAGACCTCTTCTCACAGAATTGTATTTCTGAGAAATCAGACACCACAATCCAAAGGTTTTCTTCTACATGAAAAAATAAATGTATATTTAGGGTTTTCACTCAGACTTTGGTCGTTGTGGGAGGTTACTTCAGGATTTTTGGGTCTTATGGCTTTTAGGATTCTCTCACGATACCCCTTGGCAAGAATCCACATGAGAAAGATGTAGTGGTATCTGAAATCTCTTTCCCCAGTACCATCACCCCATGTCCTTTCAGATCCTAGTATAAGGGTTTGTCAGATGAGAATTCACTTGATAAAGACAAGATATATCCCTAAATCCAGGTCTTCCCTTCTCCCTTCATGTTCCAAAGCAGTCTGTCACCACAGACACCTCAAACTTTGCCTGAATAGCAGTCTCAGGAAGGAAGAAAGTGCAAGGTATGTGTGACAGCAAAGACAGATGCAAACACATAAATATAAAAGAGATGCTTGCCCCAATCAAGACAATCAACTGTGTGAATCATCCTTGGTCCCCAAGAGCTCTTCAGGTTGTTGCAGACAGTACTGTAGTAGTGGTACATCAACAAGCAAGGGGGAACATTGTCTTACCCCTCTGCCAACTAGCTATAGCTCACAGCACAATCTCACGCTACAGGCATCCTGTCAGAGCAAAACTGTTTGGCAGACAAACTGAGCAGGAAACTAGATCAGGGGGTCTTCCAAGATTTGATCCATCAGTGGGGAGCTCCTCAAGTAGACCACTTTGCTTCATCTCTGAACAATTAGCTGTCAAGATTGTATTCTAGGACACCATGCAAGAAGGCCTGTAAGACTGATGCTTTTTCTTTTGCTTGGACAGGAATGATGTTCTTCATGTTTCACCCTTTCCACTAAATATCCACTGTTGTACAGTATTACATTTGGGTAATCCTGCTGGCAGGTTGCCCTCAGTCAAGGCCTGGTAATTTCAGCATGTCTACCCATGGATCCTCCTTTTTCAATGCATTTTCTAGAGAAGCTAACACTTGCTACATTTGGACCAGCTAACCTGGCGGCTTAACATGGAAAGGAGTTTTACTGATATCACTAATTTCTGCAAGAAGGGTAGTTGCAAGGCCATGTCCTTTTTAAGACATAATCCTCTTTATACCTAAAGTGGCATCTGAATTTACTTTAACATAAACTGTCCATCGATCGCCGTGTTTTCTTTCCTAAGCTCAAAAAGGAGGAAGAAGGTATACTCCATACCTTGGACATCCAGACAACTCATGTACTATCCTGACAGAACTAAATCTTTCAGATCTTCAGATCAATTGTTCATTTCTTGTGAAGGTAAGAAGGGACAACCTGTGTCAAAACAGATTATTTCCATTTGGTTGTCTAAGGCTACTACCTTTTGCTATTCTCACCACAACAAAACAATTTGGGTAGAGTCCCAAAGCTATGGTTGGGTGGCTGGAGCTAAACAGCATTAGGAGCGGCTATGAGGCTCTGAAGAACTGCAGTGGCAAAGCCTGCCCTGGATTTAGAGTAAAGTGGCAGATGATAATGCTTTGTAAAGGTGTGTACTGAACTCCAAGTAGCAGTTGATCAAGTAAATTTACCATAACTGTAGATATTCAGATGATAACTGCTGCAGTGGCTGCAGCTCTGCCTTATTTTGTGGCCTAGCACTGTCCTTTCTGTGGTCAGCCTCCTTATCTCTGTTGGAAGGAAAACTCTGAAGGGCTTGGTGCACAAACTTGTCTTGTAGTCAACTCATCTTGAACATTCTGACAGTTTGGGTTCCTGGGAGATGCCCTTTCCTTGAAGCTGTTATATCCTGCAGCAAATGCCATATAGTAATTGTTCTGACTTCCTGAAAACTTTAATGTTATGTTACATTTACATACACAATCTTACTTTCTGATGGCTTTACATGTGGCACATTAACTCCCAGATCTAACAATATGATAAGTACCCATGTTGTTGTTTGTCTTTCGGCTTTTCCTGGTTAGGGGTTGCCACAGCAGAACTCCGGTCTGCTTATGATTGGCAGTAGATTTTCACAGTGACGAGTTGCCAGCTCAACTCCCAACCTTCAACAAAAGCACGCCCATTCACGCATGTCTTTCGGAGCGCCACTCAACCCGCTGGGAGGACATGCAGACTCCACACAGAAGGCACTCCCCGCACTCCAGCCGAGAATCGAACGGGAGAACCTCTTGCTGTGAGGCAACAATGCTACCACTTCACCACCGCAAATACGATATGATAAGTACCCATATCCTTGTAAATTTAAAGGAGGTGTTATCTGTGCAGCGATAACAGCATCTCCCACTAAAATCTATTCTAAAAATCTTGTATCTAAATGGCAGCATTGCTTTGTGAAATCTCTAGACTTTAGCTCTGTGTTGGTAATGTTTGCTGTACCTAAGAGGATTTTTATGCCTTTTCAGGGAATGTATATATTTCACATTTCCTTGAGTACACTTGCAGCCCCTATTCCTCTGCCTTTGTTTACAGAATGCTAATTGCAGTGTAGGGAGAAACTGAATGCAGTACTGGCTGTGTTTTTATAACAGAATCAGACAAACCCAATCTCAGTGTGGAACCAGTGAAAGACCTATGTTGTGACTGGTGCTTGAAAAGGGATGTTAAAAATCTCTGGATGTGCTGTGCCTCAGAGTGTGTGTAAGTTTAGCCAGAATCTATTACTGTGACGTGGCTTTTTTTTCAGATGTCTACTGGTGACAATGACAGTGAGTTACTCTGTATGATGTCAAGTCACTAAACAACTATACACCAAAAGTTTTTTTTAGGGAAAAAAAAGATGGCTGAAACCAGTTTGGTGCTCATCACTCAAATATATTTTTTGTATCTCCCACACCCCCAGATTATATATACCACACCACAGCGTTGGAAAAGTGCAACCTTAAAGACCACAGAAAGTAGTTTTCATTGATTTATTTTCAGTCAAATAGCTTTCTGCTTGTAATTATTCGGTAACCTGACAGAAAGCTGTTACTTACATGGCTGTACTCTGTTGTGGTCTGTGCAAGGCTTGAGTGAGCCACAGTTCAGTTATGGATAAGATTGCTGGATATACCTATGTCTGCCATGCATAATGTAAGTAATGTATATACTAAACTGTAAATACTGTAAATATACTAACACTGCCTTGAAAGTACTGTCATTGCTTCAGCGATGTCCTTCTGTCCTAATTTGCTTATTACAACTATGTAACAGTTGCCATGAGACTAGCCCAGGTTGTAGAAGGAAAGGGTCTACTTATCTGGTTAGTTATGTGAATTAAATAAATAGCATGGTTATAGTTCACTTAACTTATTTCCAAGACATCTTGTATCTGTATTAATTTTAGGGCTTAACCACTGTGTCTTGCAAGGCCTGAGAGTGCATAGAAAAGATCCATTGGGAACTGGACAGCTGTTTCAGGGGTTTGGGTGAATATCTGCTAGATTTTATGAGCAAGTGACATGAAAGATGTAGAGGTTGATTTATTAAACCCAATGTATTTACTACAAGTTTCTAAGTTTAAATGGCTGTACTCTACCAGAGGAGCATTTGGACAGTAATTTGGTTTAATGGCTGTATCTGATGGGAGCCATGGTGGCCAACAATTCAGTGTCAGTAGGTGCCACTGTGATTCCCTTCTTCAGAAAGAGAGAGTTGAACAGTCACTTTTGTCTGCCTGTTGTAAACTGGTATTTAATTTTTTTTAGCAGGGTGGGGAAAAATTATTCATCTGTTAATTGTTATTTTTTCAGCATAAGCCTTTCATTGTTAAAACAATGTCTTAAATGCATTTATTTCATTATATTTGGTGGCTCTGTTTTGCAGTGTATTGGTTGTTGCTTTAGAATACAGACAGCCCTGCTGCAGCTAGTTATTGATTTATTAGGTTATGGACTAAAAACCTGACGGTGTAGGTTATTGCTTATGATCTGAAGCTGTAAGTTATCTACAGCCTGCTGACCTGAGTTTGATTCCAGAAGCCTGCATTATGAATACTGTGGCCTAGAACATGCTACTTTACAGTAGGTACTTGTGCATTGTGCGGATTATACTGTTATCTAAAAACAATGTGTAATAATGAGTGCATAGTGTATGATGTCCATACTCTGGAGCTTGCTGTACAAGCAGTCTTTCTGTGTATGATTTCTATACAAAACTCTGTATTTAAAAATAAAGAGTTGTGTTACTTAAGTGTCTGTCTGCTACGAATGAATTTCTGGAAACCTGATTGTATATCTTTGTTTTTTCAGCTGTTTATTTAGAGATTGTTCCCAATACAGCAAGTGCAGTAGTTGGAAGTAATGTCACACTGAACTGTATATTTCAACAAAGTTATGATCCCAAGAGCAATTGGATTTTGTGGGAGTTCAGCACTGATACAAAACGCCTCACTGTCTGGAAATCTTTCCCAGCTACTGATAAGCTAAGAGACCAAGATGAACACTTCAAGGATCGAGCAGAAGTTGAGTTTAAGCAAGAAAAAACCTCCCTGACTCTCCAGAATATCAGCGTGTCAGACACTGGAAAGTATCGCTGCATCATTGGGAATGGAGTAAAGTCTAAGCACTTACCCTCGCAGTTTGTTACACTGTCTGTTTCAGGTATGCCTCCTCCCACATCAGTAAATGTTAGTTTTTATTGTGTAACATTTTCTGTGCCACACCAGCCTACTTCGTCAATTAGGATATACAGACTCAGGGGCTGTATTTTAAAATTGTGAGAAAAACAACTGGTATTCAGGCAAAATGCTCAAACAGAGGTGAAATAATGTTCCCAGTGCCTTGGCAGTTCAGTTCTTTATAGTTCTGACTGGTTCACTGAGTCAGAACCCAAGAGATGTGACAGATTTGGGCTTCATTCTAACACTGTGCCAAATAGTAAGCTAGAGAGAAAGATGAAAGACATGGAGAGAGGTAGTCAAGCATTAAAGTGGAAGTGGAACCAGATCCCTTACAGGAAATAAAGCAGGTAATTGTGGTGATTAGTAGTAGTCATACAGAAATGCAGCACAAACTGGGATTGCAAGTGTACTACCCATGCAGAGACAAGTGGCTGTAAATGCCCGTCAACCATTACATTTGTAAAATTATGAGAACGAAGTATAGCTTTATGAACCAGGCCGTCCTATACTGTACTCTGTATTTAACAAGAGAGGCAGAGTCCCTACATAGTGTCTTGTACTGAGTGCAAATAATGAAACTAGAGTTTATATGCAGTGCATAAATTCATTGTGTTATAGTAGTGAAACAAGGGGAAATACCAAGGTGATATGTAAGCGTGTTTGCAGCATAACAGTTTCAGTGGTAATTGACCAGCTATGCAGTAAGCTGTTTCATATTGGAGATTTGCTTGCAATGAAGACATTGGACAGTATAGTTCCCTATCGTAATTCCAAAAATTAATGGAAAAATATGAAAGTACAGGAATAGAGCAAACGTTTTTCAGTTAGTACTCTCCTTCAACTTTTTTTTTTTTTTTTTTTACAGGGGACAAGCCCCCTTGCTCCAGGGCCAGCCTTTGGTCAACTGATGCCCTATGCAAAAGGTCTCCACAGCACCCCCCAATACCACCCGGTGACCCCATCCTAGTCTACCTATATCATCTAGATTACTAGAAAAGCACCCCTACTAAAGCGGTGCCCTAGGCGGCCACCTTGTTGGCCTATGCCTTGCCCCCCCCCCAACCACTACTTTAACTCTGAGATTGTCATATCTCAGAGGAATAGGACGTGCTTCAATAGTCAGTGATCTCAGCATAAGCAAATCCACATTTTCATACAGTCAGTATCTCTATTCCATGACTCACACTAATGAGTCTCAGAGTTATGTTCTGAGTCTTAGAGTTGCAAATGATTGTAATGCAAAGTTCATAAGGCCAAGCTTTCAGAAAGTTGTTGCTTTCTAAAGAGCATTACTTAGCCAGATTAGAGGTGTAAGCTGCATAAGTTACTGAAAAGGAGTGGAAATTCTAAACTGTCTAACTTGGGAATGGCAATAATTTATTTTGCATGCCTATCAAAGGAGTTGATGCCTTTTAGGTGGAAGAAAGTGAATTCCCAGAAAAAAAATCATCCATGATGGCCAAATCACTGCAGGAGCACAATAAGACATCTGGTAGTAATTACCTATGCCTACCCTACATACTTAACACCTGTCCTAGACAGACAGACAGACAGACACACGCACGCACGCACACACACACACACACACACACACACACACACACACGCACAAACACACTAACACGCATGCACACACATACGCACATACACACGCACACACACACACACACACACACATATGCACACACACACACACACACGCACACACACACACACACACACACACACACACACACACACACACACACACACACACACACGCACGCACGCACACCAGCCCAAATGCTTTAGCACCTCACAAATCTAGTTGACATTCACACATTCAGCCACTTCCTCTTTTGACATAACATGCATTCGACATTTCCTTCACATTTACTGACCAGTATAACAATTGATTGTTTGGCCATTTTTCTGTTTGTATGTGTGTAAATAAAAGTATATTACTAATGGTCAATTATTTTACAGCAAACTACATTAAATGGCAAGTAGAGTGACCAAACAAAAGACCAAAAACACAAATCTGATGAGAATTGCAAAATGAAACCAGTCTCATTTTGTAACTGGTGTCACAGAAAAACAGTGTTCAGTACCTGAATATGTAGAGCTGAGGTTAGTGGTAGGGATAAAACATGAGTATGCCTAATTTACTGTTGCAGTACTGAATCATGGGATTCCTGCCTGCAGATGCCTGATGGCTGGCCTGAAGACCAAAACTTTCAATCTCTCAGTGGTATAAAGGGATGTAAACTCTTGCCATCTTCAGATATTTTGTGTTATGTGAGCTTTTCAAGCAAGCTGGTTGTGATGTTATTCTGTCAGATTCACCTTAAGCCAGAGTTTGCTGAGAAGTACCCCACTGGGGAACTTTATGTCATAGGTCTATACTAGGCTAATGACCCCCCAGAGTCTTTACAAGCCTAGCTCTGCAACCCAACCCAGTTTTGTCCCAGAATTCCTTGGATGCCTGCATGGTAAAGTATGGTAGCAAAGAGGTAGCTACGGCTTTTGTGGTGGGTATATTAGTTGGGGATTAAATTACTGTCATCCTCTGTCAACCAGAGACATGGGACCAGACCAGAGTTTAATTTGCAATTTCCTATCCAATGACCCAAGTTTCTTTTGAAAAGGGTCAGGGATGGACTCACTGCTGCAGTACTGATTCTTGAGTTTCCTGCCTACAGGGGCCCAAGACCAGCCCATATAACAGAGAGCTTATCTTTCCCTGTGGTCTGGCAGACACCCTCCCATTTCAATGTAAATAAGAGGTTTAGATAAGTACACTAAAGGGAAGCAATCTTCTCCTATATGTTGTCATTCTAGATGTCAGAGAAAATGAAAAAGTGGGAAGTAAATTCCTCACACAGACGGAATTTGAGTCTGTTTGACTTTGTATGGGTCTGGAGCATGAAGTGCCCAATTGTCCTGAGTGATGTTCATACTATTGAGTATAGGGTTGAGTCTCTAGAGAGAGAGAGAGATTTACAGCAAAAGTACCATGTTTGATCTTTGTATGATATGGCATCCAAGAGTCTTTCCTCTAAGCTCATAAAAAGGTAGGAGAAGAATCCAAAAGAAGAAAAAAATATTTTAAGGAATCTACTTCATAGTTTGTGTCTGATAGTCACCCTGGACTTGAGATTTTTGAAAGTGGTGAGGTGTCTTCATAGCACCCACATTTGACTACTGCTGTGGCTGATGTCTCTGGTGTGACCCCTCTGGAGGCCACAATGTTATTAACATTTACAATAGCCACTTGAGCCAAGAACTTGTTGGCAATGATTGAGTAAAGTTTTTTTTGCAGACTTCAGCTTCCAATGCTAGAATGATAGCTACTGAAGGGAGAGGCCAGCATCCCCAGCATTATTGTAAGATAAGAGGGTTAGGGAGACTAAAGTCATGTTGAGACTACCCATTCACAACCTGAGGCCTTACTCTCCAGCTCCACCCCAAAACATAGGCCCAAACCATCAAAGCATTTGTCCATGAATTTGCCCCAGCCTTTACTGCTTGGGCCTCAGTGCCATCACTGGATTGCTTAAAGTGTAGTTAGCCACATCTTATAACTGGTTAGTTATATGAATTAAATAAATAGCATGGTTATAGTTCAGTTTACTTATTTCCAAGACATCTTGTATCTGTATTAATTTTAGGGCTTAACCACTTTGTCTTGCAAGGCCTGAGAGTGCATAGAAAAGATCCATTGGGAACTGGACAGCTGTTTCAGGGGTTTGGGTGAATATCTGCTAGATTTTATGGCCAAGTGACATGAAAGATGTAGAGGTTGATTTATTAAACCCAAGGTATTTACTACAACTTTCTAAGCTTAAATGGCAGTACTTTACCAGAGGAGCATTTGGACAGTAATTCGGTTTAATGGCTGTATCTGATGGGAGCCATGGTGGCAAACAATTCAGTGTCAGTAGGTGCCACTGTGAGTCCCTTATTCAGAAAGAGAGAGTTGAGCAGTCACTTTTGTCTGCCTGTTGTAAACTGATATTTAACTTTTTTAGAAGGGTGGGGAAAAATTATTCATCTGTTAATTGTTATTTTTTCAGCATAAGCCTTTCATTGTTAAAACAATGTCTTAAATGCATTTATTTCATTATATTTGGTGGCTCTGTTTTGCAGTGTATTGGTTGTTGCTTTAGAATACAGACAGCCCTGCTGCAGATAGTCACTGATTTATTAGGTTATGGACTAAAAACCTGACGGTGTAGGTTATTGCTTATGATCTGAAGCTGTAAGTTATCTACAGCCTGCTGACCTGAGTTTGATTCCAGAAGCCTGCATTATGAATACTGTGGCCTAGAACATGCTACTTTACAGTAGGTACTTGTGCATTGTGCGGATTATACTGTTATCTAAAAACAATGTGTAATAATGAGTGCATAATGTATGATGTCCATACTCTGGAGCTTGCTGTACAAGCAGTCTTTCTGTGTATGATTTCTATACAAAACTCTTTATTTAAAAATAAAGAGTTGTGTTACTTAAGTGTCTGTTAGCTACGAATGAATTTCTGGAAACCTGACTGTATATCTTTGTATTTTCAGATATTTATTTAGAGATTGTTCCCAATACATCAAGTGCAATAGTTGGAAGTAATGTCACACTGAACTGTATATTTGAACAAAGTTATGATCCCAAGAGCAATTGGATTTTGTGGGAGTTCAGCACTGATACAAAACGCATCACTGTCTGGGAATCTTTCCCAGGTACTGATAAGCTAAGAGACCAAAATGTGCACTACAAGAATCGAACAGAAGTTGAGTTTAAGCAAGAAAAAGCCTCCCTGACTCTCCAGAATATCAGCGTGTCAGACATTGGAAAGTATCGCTGCATCATTGGGGATGGAATAAAGTCTAAGCACTTATCCTCGCAGTTTGTTACACTGTCTGTTTCAGGTATGCCTCCTCCCACATCAGTAAATGTTAGTTTTATTGTGTAACATTTTGTATGCCACACCAGCCTAATTCATCAATTAGGATATACAGACTCAAGGGCTGTATTTTAAAATGGTGAGAAAAAAAACTGGTATTCAGGCAAAATGCTCAAACAGAGGTGAAAATCATGTTCCCAGTGCCTTGGCAGTACAGTTCTTTATAGTTCTGACTGGTTCACTGAGTCAGAACCCAAGAGATGTGACAGATTTGGGCTTCATTCTAACACTGTGCCAAATAGTAAGCTAGAGAGGAAGATGAAAGACATGGAGAGAGGTAGTCAAGCATTAAAGTGGAAGTGGAACTAGATCCCTTACAGGAAATAAAGGAGGTAATTGTGGTGATTAGTAGTAGTCATACAGAAATGCAGCACAAACTGGGATTGCAAGTGTGCTACCCATGCAGAGACAAGTGGCTGTAAATGCCCGTCAACCATTGCATTTGTAAAATTATGAGAATGAAGTATAGCTTTATGAACCAGGCAGTCCTATACTGTACTCTGGTATTTAACAAGAGAGGCAGAGTCCCTACATAGTGTCTTGTACTGAGTGCAAATAATGAAACTAGAGTTTATATGCAGTGCAGGAATTCATTGTGTTATAGTAGTGAAACAAGGGGAAATACCAAGGTGATATGTGAGCGTATTTGCAGCATAACAGTTTCAGCAGTAATTGACCAGCTATGCAGTAAGCTGTTTCATATTGGAGATTTGCTTGCAATGAAGACATTGGACAGTATAGTTCCCTATCGTAATTCCAAAAATTAATGGAAAAATATGAAAGTACAGGAATAGAGCAAATGTTTTTCAGTTAGTGCTCTCCTTCAACTTTTTTTTTTTTTTTTTTACAGGGGACAAGCCCCCTTGCTCCAGGGCCAGCCTTTGGTCAACTGATGCCCTATGCAAAAGGTCTCCACAGCACCCCCCAATACCACCCGGTGACCCCATCCTAGTCTACCTATATCATCTAGATTACTAGAAAATCACCCCTACTAGAGTGGTGCCCTATGCGGCCACCTTGTTGGCCTATGCCTTGCCCCCCCAACCACTACTTTAACTCTGAGATTGTCATATCTCAGAGGAATAGGACGTGCTTCAATAGTCAGTGATCTCAGCATAAGCAAATCCACATTTTCATACAGTCAGTATCTCTATTCCATGACTCACACTAATGAGTCTCAGAGTTATGTTCTGAGTCTTAGAGTTGCAAATGATTGTAATGCAAAGTTCATAAGGCCAAGCTTTCAGAAAGTTGTTGCTTTCTAAAGAGCATTTCTTAGCCAGATTAGAGGTGTAAGCTGCATAAGTTACTGAAAAGGAGTGGAAATTCTAAACTGTCTAACTTGGGAATGGCAATAATTTATTTTGCATGCCTATCAAAGGAGTTGGTGCCTTTTAGGTGGAAGAAAGTGAATTCCCAGAAAAAAATCATCCGTGATGGCCAAATCACTGCAGGCGCACAATAAGACATCTGGTAGTAATTACCTATGCCTACCCTACATACTTAACACCTATCCTAGACAGACAGACACACACACACACACACACACACACACACACACACACACACACACACACACACGCACAAACACACTAACACGCATGCACACACATACGCACACACGCACATACACACGCACACACACACATATGCACACACACATACGCACACACACACACACACACACACACACACACACACACACACACACACAGCACACACACACACACACACACACACACACACACACACACACACACACACACACACACACACACACACACCAGCCCAAATGCTTGAGCACCTCACAAACCCAGTTGACATTCACACATTCAGCCACTTCCTCTTTTGACATAACATGCATTCGACATTTCCTTCACATTTACTGACCAGTATAACAATTGATTGTTTGGCCATTTTTCTGTTTGTATGTGTGTAAATAAAAGTATATTACTAATGGTCAATTATTTTACAGCAAACTACATTAAATGGCAAGTAGAGTGACCAAACAAAAGACCAAAAACACAAATCTGATGAGAATTGCAAAATGAAACCAGTCTCATTTTGTAACTGGTGTCACAGAAAAACAGTGTTCAGTACCTGAATATGTAGAGCTGAGGTTAGTGGTAGGGATAAAACATGAGTATGCCTAATTTACTGTTGCAGTACTGAATCATGGGATTCCTGCCTGCAGATGCCTGATGGCTGGCCTGAAGACCAAAACTTTCAATCTCTCAGTGGTATAAAGGGATGTAAACTCTTGCCATCTTCAGATATTTTGTGTTATGTGAGCTTTTCAAGCAAGCTGGTTGTGATGTTATTCTGTCAGATTCACCTTAAGCCAGAGTTTGCTGAGAAGTACCCCACTGGGGAACTTTATGTCATAGGTCTATACTAGGCTAATGACCCCCCAGAGTCTTTACAAGCCTAGCTCTGCAACCCAACCCAGTTTTGTCCCAGAATTCCTTGGATGCCTGCATGGTAAAGTATGGTAGCAAAGAGGTAGCTACGGCTTTTGTGGTGGGTATATTAGTTGGGGATTAAATTACTGTCATCCTCTGTCAACCAGAGACATGGGACCAGACCAGAGTTTAATTTGCAATTTCCTATCCAATGACCCAAGTTTCTTTTAAAAAGGGTCAGGGATGGACTCACTGCTGCAGTACTGATTCTTGAGTTTCCTGCCTACAGGGCCCAAGACCAGCCCATATAACAGAGAGCTTATCTTTCCCTGTGGTCTGGCAGACACCCTCCCATTTCAATGTAAATAAGAGGTTTAGATAAGTACACTAAAGGGGAGCAATCTTCTCCTATATGTTGTCATTCTAGATGTCAGAGAAAATGAAAAAGTGGGAAGTAAATTCCTCACACAGATGGAATTTGAGTCTGTTTGACTTTGTATGGGTCTGGAGCATGAAGTGCCCAATTGTCCTGAGTGATGTTCATACTATTGAGTATAGGGTTGAGTCTCTAGAGAGAGAGAGAGATTTACAGCAAAAGTACCATGTTTGATCTTTGTATGATATGGCATCCAAGAGTCTTTCCTCTAAGCTCATAAAAAGGTAGGAGAAGAATCCAAAAGAAGAAAAAAATATTTTAAGGAATCTACTTCATAGTTTGTGTCTGATAGTCACCCTGGACTTGAGATTTTTGAAAGTGGTGAGGTGTCTTCATAGCACCCACATTTGACTACTGCTGTGGCTGATGTCTCTGGTGTGACCCCTCTGGAGGCCACAATGTTATTAACATTTACAATAGCCACTTGAGCCAAGAACTTGTTGGCAATGATTGAGTAAAGTTTTTTTTGCAGACTTCAGCTTCCAATGCTAGAATGATAGCTACTGAAGGGAGAGGCCAGCATCCCCAGCATTATTGTAAGATAAGAGGGTTAGGGAGACTAAAGTCATGTTGAGACTACCCATTCACAACCTGAGGCCTTACTCTCCAGCTCCACCCCAAAACATAGGCCCAAACCATCAAAGCATTTGTCCATGAATTTGCCCCAGCCTTTACTGCTTGGGCCTCAGTGCCATCACTGGATTGCTTAAAGTGTAGTTAGCCACATCTTATAACTGGTTAGTTATATGAATTAAATAAATAGCATGGTTATAGTTCAGTTTACTTATTTCCAAGACATCTTGTATCTGTATTAATTTTAGGGCTTAACCACTGTGTCTTGCAAGGCCTGAGAGTGCATAGAAAAGATCCATTGGGAACTGGACAGCTGTTTCAGGGGTTTGGGTGAATATCTGCTAGATTTTATGGCCAAGTGACATGAAAGATGTAGAGGTTGATTTATTAAACCCAAGGTATTTACTACAACTTTCTAAGCTTAAATGGCAGTACTTTACCAGAGGAGCATTTGGACAGTAATTCAGTTTAATGGCTGTATCTGATGGGAGCCATGGTGGCAAACAATTCAGTGTCAGTAGGTGCCACTGTGAGTCCCTTATTCAGAAAGAGAGAGTTGAGCAGTCACTTTTGTCTGCCTGTTGTAAACTGATATTTAACTTTTTTAGAAGGGTGGGGAAAAATTATTCATCTGTTAATTGTTATTTTTTCAGCATAAGCCTTTCATTGTTAAAACAATGTCTTAAATGCATTTATTTCATTATATTTGGTGGCTCTGTTTTGCAGTGTATTGGTTGTTGCTTTAGAATACAGACAGCCCTGCTGCAGATAGTCACTGATTTATTAGGTTATGGACTAAAACCTGACGGTGTAGGTTATTGCTTATGATCTGAAGCTGTAAGTTATCTACAGCCTGCTGACCTGAGTTTGATTCCAGAAGCCTGCATTATGAATACTGTGGCCTAGAACATGCTACTTTACAGTAGGTACTTGTGCATTGTGCGGATTATACTGTTATCTAAAACAATGTGTAATAATGAGTGCATAATGTATGATGTCCATACTCTGGAGCTTGCTGTACAAGCAGTCTTTCTGTGTATGATTTCTATACAAAACTCTTTATTTAAAAATAAAGAGTTGTGTTATAAGTGTCTGTTAGCTACGAATGAATTTCTGGAAACCTGACTGTATATCTTTGTATTTTCAGATATTTATTTAGAGATTGTTCCCAATACATCAAGTGCAATAGTTGGAAGTAATGTCACACTGAACTGTATATTTGAACAAAGTTATGATCCCAAGAGCAATTGGATTTTGTGGGAGTTCAGCACTGATACAAAACGCATCACTGTCTGGGAATCTTTCCCAGGTACTGATAAGCTAAGAGACCAAAATGTGCACTACAAGAATCGAACAGAAGTTGAGTTTAAGCAAGAAAAAGCCTCCCTGACTCTCCAGAATATCAGCGTGTCAGACATTGGAAAGTATCGCTGCATCATTGGGGATGGAATAAAGTCTAAGCACTTATCCTCGCAGTTTGTTACACTGTCTGTTTCAGGTATGCCTCCTCCCACATCAGTAAATGTTAGTTTTTATTGTGTAACATTTTGTATGCCACACCAGCCTAATTCATCAATTAGGATATACAGACTCAAGGGCTGTATTTTAAAATGGTGAGAAAAAAAACTGGTATTCAGGCAAAATGCTCAAACAGAGGTGAAAATCATGTTCCCAGTGCCTTGGCAGTACAGTTCTTTATAGTTCTGACTGGTTCACTGAGTCAGAACCCAAGAGATGTGACAGATTTGGGCTTCATTCTAACACTGTGCCAAATAGTAAGCTAGAGAGGAAGATGAAAGACATGGAGAGAGGTAGTCAAGCATTAAAGTGGAAGTGGAACTAGATCCCTTACAGGAAATAAAGGAGGTAATTGTGGTGATTAGTAGTAGTCATACAGAAATGCAGCACAAACTGGGATTGCAAGTGTGCTACCCATGCAGAGACAAGTGGCTGTAAATGCCCGTCAACCATTGCATTTGTAAAATTATGAGAATGAAGTATAGCTTTATGAACCAGGCAGTCCTATACTGTACTCTGGTATTTAACAAGAGAGGCAGAGTCCCTACATAGTGTCTTGTACTGAGTGCAAATAATGAAACTAGAGTTTATATGCAGTGCAGGAATTCATTGTGTTATAGTAGTGAAACAAGGGGAAATACCAAGGTGATATGTGAGCGTATTTGCAGCATAACAGTTTCAGCAGTAATTGACCAGCTATGCAGTAAGCTGTTTCATATTGGAGATTTGCTTGCAAGGAAGACATTGGACAGTATAGTTCCCTATCGTAATTCCAAAATTTAATGGAAAAATATGAATGTACAGGAATAGAGCAAATGTTTTTCAGTTAGTGCTATCCTTCAACTTTTTTTTTTTTTTTTTTTACAGGGGACAAGCCCCCTTGCTCCAGGGCCAGCCTTTGGTCAACTGATGCCCTATGCAAAAGGTCTCCACAGCACCCCCCAATACCACCCTGTGACCCCATCCTAGTCTACCTATATCATCTAGATTACTAGAAAAGCACCCCTACTAAAGCGGTGCCCTAGGCGGCCACCTTGTTGGCCTATGCCTTGCCCCCCCCCCCAACCACTACTTTAACTCTGAGATTGTCATATCTCAGAGGAATAGGACGTGCTTCAATAGTCAGTGATCTCAGCATAAGCAAATCCACATTTTCATACAGTCAGTATCTCTATTCCATGACTCACACTAATGAGTCTCAGAGTTATGTTCTGAGTCTTAGAGTTGCAAATGATTGTAATGCAAAGTTCATAAGGCCAAGCTTTCAGAAAGTTGTTGCTTTCTAAAGAGCATTTCTTAGCCAGATTAGAGGTGTAAGCTGCATAAGTTACTGAAAAGGAGTGGAAATTCTAAATTGTCTAACTTGGGAATGGCAATAATTTATTTTGCATGCCTATCAAAGGAGTTGGTGCCTTTTAGGTGGAAGAAAGTGAATTCCCAGAAAAAAATCATCCGTGATGGCCAAATCACTGCAGGCACAATAAGACATCTGGTAGTAATTACCTATGCCTACCCTACATACTTAACACCTATCCTAGACAGACAGACACACACACACACACACACACACACACACACACACACACACACACACACACACACACACTAACACGCATGTAGTCACACATACACACACACGCATACACACAGACTAACACGCACACACACATATGCACACACACACCCACACACCCCCACACACACACACACACACACACACACACACACACACACACACACACACACACACACACACACACACACACACACACACCAGCCCAAATGCTTGAGCACCTCACAAACCCAGTTGACATTCACACATTCAGCCACTTCCTCTTTTGACATAACATGCATTCGACATTTCCTTCACATTTACTGACCAGTATAACAATTGATTGTTTGGCCATTTTTCTGTTTGTATGTGTGTAAATAAAAGTATATTACTAATGGTCAATTATTTTACAGCAAACTACATTAAATGGCAAGTAGAGTGACCAAACAAAAGACCAAAAACACAAATCTGATGAGAATTGCAAAATGAAACCAGTCTCATTTTGTAACTGGTGTCACAGAAAAACAGTGTTCAGTACCTGAATATGTAGAGCTGAGGTTAGTGGTAGGGATAAAACATGAGTATGCCTAATTTACTGTTGCAGTACTGAATCATGGGATTCCTGCCTGCAGATGCCTGATGGCTGGCCTGAAGACCAAAACTTTCAATCTCTCAGTGGTATAAAGGGATGTAAACTCTTGCCATCTTCAGATATTTTGTGTTATGTGAGCTTTTCAAGCAAGCTGGTTGTGATGTTATTCTGTCAGATTCACCTTAAGCCAGAGTTTGCTGAGAAGTACCCCACTGGGGAACTTTATGTCATAGGTCTATACTAGGCTAATGACCCCCCAGAGTCTTTACAAGCCTAGCTCTGCAACCCAACCCAGTTTTGTCCCAGAATTCCTTGGATGCCTGCATGGTAAAGTATGGTAGCAAAGAGGTAGCTACGGCTTTTGTGGTGGGTATATTAGTTGGGGATTAAATTACTGTCATCCTCTGTCAACCAGAGACATGGGACCAGACCAGAGTTTAATTTGCAATTTCCTATCCAATGACCCAAGTTTCTTTTGAAAAGGGTCAGGGATGGACTCACTGCTGCAGTACTGATTCTTGAGTTTCCTGCCTACAGGGGCCCAAGACCAGCCCATATAACAGAGAGCTTATCTTTCCCTGTGGTCTGGCAGACACCCTCCCATTTCAATGTAAATAAGAGGTTTAGATAAGTACACTAAAGGGGAGCAATCTTCTCCTATATGTTGTCATTCTAGATGTCAGAGAAAATGAAAAAGTGGGAAGTAAATTCCTCACACAGACGGAATTTGAGTCTGTTTGACTTTGTATGGGTCTGGAGCATGAAGTGCCCAATTGTCCTGAGTGATGTTCATACTATTGAGTATAGGGTTGAGTCTCTAGAGAGAGAGAGAGAGATTTACAGCAAAAGTACCATGTTTGATCTTTGTATGATATGGCATCCAAGAGTCTTTCCTCTAAGCTCATAAAAAGGTAGGAGAAGAATCCAAAAGAAGAAAAAAATATTTTAAGGAATCTACTTCATAGTTTGTGTCTGATAGTCACCCTGGACTTGAGATTTTTGAAAGTGGTGAGGTGTCTTCATAGCACCCACATTTGACTACTGCTGTGGCTGATGTCTCTGGTGTGACCCCTCTGGAGGCCACAATGTTATTAACATTTACAATAGCCACTTGAGCCAAGAACTTGTTGGCAATGATTGAGTAAAGTTTTTTTTGCAGACTTCAGCTTCCAATGCTAGAATGATAGCTACTGAAGGGAGAGGCCAGCATCCCCAGCATTATTGTAAGATAAGAGGGTTAGGGAGACTAAAGTCATGTTGAGACTACCCATTCACAACCTGAGGCCTTACTCTCCAGCTCCACCCCAAAACATAGGCCCAAACCATCAAAGCATTTGTCCATGAATTTGCCCCAGCCTTTACTGCTTGGGCCTCAGTGCCATCACTGGATTGCTTAAAGTGTAGTTAGCCACATCTTATAACTGGTTAGTTATATGAATTAAATAAATAGCATGGTTATAGTTCAGTTTACTTATTTCCAAGACATCTTGTATCTGTATTAATTTTAGGGCTTAACCACTGTGTCTTGCAAGGCCTGAGAGTGCATAGAAAAGATCCATTGGGAACTGGACAGCTGTTTCAGGGGTTTGGGTGAATATCTGCTAGATTTTATGGCCAAGTGACATGAAAGATGTAGAGGTTGATTTATTAAACCCAAGGTATTTACTACAACTTTCTAAGCTTAAATGGCAGTACTTTACCAGAGGAGCATTTGGACAGTAATTCGGGTTTAATGGCTGTATCTGATGGGAGCCATGGTGGCAAACAATTCAGTGTCAGTAGGTGCCACTGTGAGTCCCTTATTCAGAAAGAGAGAGTTGAGCAGTCACTTTTGTCTGCCTGTTGTAAACTGATATTTAACTTTTTTAGAAGGGTGGGGAAAAATTATTCATCTGTTAATTGTTATTTTTTCAGCATAAGCCTTTCATTGTTAAAACAATGTCTTAAATGCATTTATTTCATTATATTTGGTGGCTCTGTTTTGCAGTGTATTGGTTGTTGCTTTAGAATACAGACAGCCCTGCTGCAGATAGTCACTGATTTATTAGGTTATGGACTAAAAACCTGACGGTGTAGGTTATTGCTTATGATCTGAAGCTGTAAGTTATCTACAGCCTGCTGACCTGAGTTTGATTCCAGAAGCCTGCATTATGAATACTGTGGCCTAGAACATGCTACTTTACAGTAGGTACTTGTGCATTGTGCGGATTATACTGTTATCTAAAAACAATGTGTAATAATGAGTGCATAATGTATGATGTCCATACTCTGGAGCTTGCTGTACAAGCAGTCTTTCTGTGTATGATTTCTATACAAAACTCTTTATTTAAAAATAAAGAGTTGTGTTACTTAAGTGTCTGTTAGCTACGAATGAATTTCTGGAAACCTGACTGTATATCTTTGTATTTTCAGATATTTATTTAGAGATTGTTCCCAATACATCAAGTGCAATAGTTGGAAGTAATGTCACACTGAACTGTATATTTGAACAAAGTTATGATCCCAAGAGCAATTGGATTTTGTGGGAGTTCAGCACTGATACAAAACGCATCACTGTCTGGGAATCTTTCCCAGGTACTGATAAGCTAAGAGACCAAAATGTGCACTACAAGAATCGAACAGAAGTTGAGTTTAAGCAAGAAAAAGCCTCCCTGACTCTCCAGAATATCAGCGTGTCAGACATTGGAAAGTATCGCTGCATCATTGGGGATGGAATAAAGTCTAAGCACTTATCCTCGCAGTTTGTTACACTGTCTGTTTCAGGTATGCCTCCTCCCACATCAGTAAATGTTAGATTTTATTGTGTAACATTTTGTATGCCACACCAGCCTAATTCATCAATTAGGATATACAGACTCAAGGGCTGTATTTTAAAATGGTGAGAAAAAAAACTGGTATTCAGGCAAAATGCTCAAACAGAGGTGAAAATCATGTTCCCAGTGCCTTGGCAGTACAGTTCTTTATAGTTCTGACTGGTTCACTGAGTCAGAACCCAAGAGATGTGACAGATTTGGGCTTCATTCTAACACTGTGCCAAATAGTAAGCTAGAGAGGAAGATGAAAGACATGGAGAGAGGTAGTCAAGCATTAAAGTGGAAGTGGAACTAGATCCCTTACAGGAAATAAAGGAGGTAATTGTGGTGATTAGTAGTAGTCATACAGAAATGCAGCACAAACTGGGATTGCAAGTGTGCTACCCATGCAGAGACAAGTGGCTGTAAATGCCCGTCAACCATTGCATTTGTAAAATTATGAGAATGAAGTATAGCTTTATGAACCAGGCAGTCCTATACTGTACTCTGGTATTTAACAAGAGAGGCAGAGTCCCTACATAGTGTCTTGTACTGAGTGCAAATAATGAAACTAGAGTTTATATGCAGTGCAGGAATTCATTGTGTTATAGTAGTGAAACAAGGGAAATACCAAGGTGATATGTGAGCGTATTTGCAGCATAACAGTTTCAGCAGTAATTGACCAGCTATGCAGTAAGCTGTTTCATATTGGAGATTTGCTTGAAATGAAGACATTGGACAGTATAGTTCCCTATCGTAATTCCAAAAATTAATGAAAAAATATGAAAGTACAGGAATAGAGCAAATGTTTTTCAGTTAGTGCTCTCCTTCAACATTTTTTTTTTTTTTTTACAGGGGACAAGCCCCCTTGCTCCAGGGCCAGCCTTTGGTCAACTGATGCCCTATGCAAAAGGTCTCCACAGCACCCCCCAATACCACCCGTTGACCCCATCCTAGTCTACCTATATCATCTAGATTACTAGAAAAGCACCCCTACTAAAGCGGTGCCCTAGGCGGCCACCTTGTTGGCCTATGCCTTGCCCCCCCCCCAACCACTACTTTAACTCTGAGATTGTCATATCTCAGAGGAATAGGACGTCTTCAATAGTCAGTGATCTCAGCATAAGCAAATCCACATTTTCATACAGTCAGTATCTCTATTCCATGACTCACACTAATGAGTCTCAGAGTTATGTTCTGAGTCTTAGAGTTGCAAATGATTGTAATGCAAAGTTCATAAGGCCAAGCTTTCAGAAAGTTGTTGCTTTCTAAAGAGCATTTCTTAGCCAGATTAGAGGTGTAAGCTGCATAAGTTACTGAAAAGGAGTGGAAATTCTAAATTGTCTAACTTGGGAATGGCAATAATTTATTTTGCATGCCTATCAAAGGAGTTGGTGCCTTTTAGGTGGAAGAAAGTGAATTCCCAGAAAAAAATCATCCGTGATGGCCAAATCACTGCAGGCGCACAATAAGACATCTGGTAGTAATTACCTATGCCTACCCTACATACTTAACACCTATCCTAGACAGACACACACACACACACACACACACACACACACACACACACACACACACACACACACACACACACACGCACACACACACACACATACACACACACACACATGCACACACACACACACACACACACACACACACACACACACACACACACACACACACACACACACACACACGCACACACGCACACACACACACACACACACACACACACACACACACACACACACACACACACCAGCCCAAATGCTTGAGCACCTCACAAACCCAGTTGACATTCACACATTCAGCCACTTCCTCTTTTGACATAACATGCATTCAACATTTCCTTCACATTTACTGACCAGTATAACAATTGATTGTTTGGCCATTTTTCTGTTTGTATGTGTGTAAATAAAAGTATATTACTAATGGTCAATTATTTTACAGCAAACTACATTAAATGGCAAGTAGAGTGACCAAACAAAGACCAAAAACACAAATCTGATGAGAATTGCAAAATGAAACCAGTCTCATTTTGTAACTGGTGTCACAGAAAAACAGTGTTCAGTACCTGAATATGTAGAGCTGAGGTTAGTGGTAGGGATAAAACATGAGTATGCCTAATTTACTGTTGCAGTACTGAATCATGGGATTCCTGCCTGCAGATGCCTGATGGCTGGCCTGAAGACCAAAACTTTCAATCTCTCAGTGGTATAAAGGGATGTAAACTCTTGCCATCTTCAGATATTTTGTGTTATGTGAGCTTTTCAAGCAAGCTGGTTGTGATGTTATTCTGTCAGATTCACCTTAAGCCAGAGTTTGCTGAGAAGTACCCCACTGGGGAACTTTATGTCATAGGTTTATACTAGGCTAATGACCCCCCAGAGTCTTTACAAGCCTAGCTCTGCAACCCAACCCAGTTTTGTCCCAGAATTCCTTGGATGCCTGCATGGTAAAGTATGGTAGCAAAGAGGTAGCTACGGCTTTTGTGGTGGGTATATTAGTTGGGGATTAAATTACTGTCATCCTCTGTCAACCAGAGACATGGGATCAGGCCAGAGTTTAATTTGCAATTTCCTATCCAATGACCCAAGTTTCTTTTGAAAATGGTCAGGGATGGACTCACTGCTGCAGTACTGATTCTTGAGTTTCCTGCCTACAGGGGCCCAAGACCAGCCCATATAACAGAGAGCTTATCTTTCCCCGTGGTCTGGCAGACACCCTCCCATTTCAATGCAAATAAGAGGTTTAGATAAGTACACTAAAGGGGAGCAATCTTCTCCTATATGTTGTCATTCTAGATGTCAGAGAAAATGAAAAAGTGGGAAGTAAATTCCTCACACATACGGAATTTGAGTCTGTTTAACTTTGTATGGGTCTGGAGCATGAAGTGCCCAATTGTCCTGAGTGATGTTCATACTATTGAGTATAGGGTTGAGTCTCTAGAGAGAGAGAGAGATTTACAGCAAAAGTACCATGTTTGATCTTTGTTTGATATGGCATCCAAGAGTCTTTCCTCTAAGCTCATAAAAAGGTAGGAGAAGAATCCAAAAGAAGAAAAAAATATTTTAAGGAATCCACTTCATAGTTTGTGTCTGATAGTCACCCTGGACTTGAGATTTTTGAAAGTGGTGAGGTGTCTTCATAGCACCCACATTTGACTACTGCTGTGGCTGATGTCTCTGTTGTGACCCCTCTGGAGGCCACAATGTTATTAACATTTACAATAGCCACTTGAGCCAAGAACTTGTTGGCAATGATTGAGTAAAGTTTTTTTTGCAGACTTCAGCTTCCAATGCTAGAATGATAGCTACTGAAGGGAGAGGCCAGCATCCCCAGCATTATTGTAAGATAAGAGGGTTAGGGAGACTAAAGTCATGTTGAGACTACCCATTCACAACCTGAGGCCTTACTCTCCAGCTCCACCCCAAAACATAGGCCCAAACCATCAAAGCATTTGTCCATGAATTTGCCCCAGCCTTTACTGCTTGGGCCTCAGTGCCATCACTGGATTGCTTAAAGTGTAGTTAGCCACATCTTGAAAAAAGACCTTGCTCCTAGAATCTACTTTGTTAATTTAAAGAGAGAACCTTCCTTTCTGAGCCACTCTGAATCTTGAGGTAGATCAGCTCTCTTCTGCCTCTAATATGGATTTTGACTCTAAAGACACCCTGGCCTCCGTTTCACCACAGGAGGACCTTTCTTTTGGGAACACCTTTTGAAGGGTGAAGTATTCCTTCAACTGTGAGGCCAAGGCGTTCTCTCAGGTCAGGAATAGATGTAGGCAGTTTCTAGGCCTGCCTGAACCCAGGCCTATAAAGTCCTGGATGACGTATTTTTACACCCTGTCCTTCAGTCCCTACCTCTAGGAAACAGTCTGTCCTGTGAGGGTCCTTGAGTTTCACAAGCACTTGTATAAGAATCCTGAGGTTGACCTAGTTTTGTTGTCTCTAGATTCTGATAAGGGACCTTGTGGCATTACTAATGAGCCCACCCCTAAAACAAATGAGTATGAGAGCGTAACTCTAGACTTATTTGGTAAAACGATTTGCCCCACAGCTGCCCTAGCCATAAGGGCACTGAACTACTAGTTTCACATGCTTAATTACCAGGAGACCATTCTGGAACACTTGAATCAGAAGCAGAGGGGGATCTGGGATAAAGGCCTTGTAAAGTAAGTAATGAATTTGTACAGCCTTAATACCTAGGTTTCTAGGCACTCCATGAAGTTTAACTATAATGCTGTAGATGCATGTAGTAGAACAGCTGTTAGGGGGTCTGTGGTCAGGAGATATACTTGGCTGAAGGGACAGCCCTTCATAGACCATGTTAAGGCAGGGCTCCTGGATGCCCCCTTGGATAAGGATTTGTACTTAGCCCCAGCAGAAATGTTGATCAAAAGGATGAAGGAAAAGGGGAAAATTATGCAGTCTGTAAAACCTTCTTCAGTCCCTTCTCCTTGGATATGTCAGAAACTACCCTTGTAAAACTTGGTCCTTCTATCCCAAACAAACCAAAGGAATAAATGCAGGGAAGAAAGGCTAGTTTACAATAGTGACAAATCTACTCCATAGGTAACCTGTGTGGCTCATTCCCAGGGCTGTGACTCTGCAGAACAGTGATGTGTCCACAATAAATCCCATGCAACCCTCCCCTGTCTCTGTCTCCTCCCTACCTTCCATCCCCTCCTTTAAAAATTAGAGTAAGATGTTTCATGTTTCTTCCTCAATGAGAAGAGCTCTCCAAAAACAAGTGGTTTCTAGGGGTAATACAGGGTTGCCGCACACAGCTTATAGATTCCAGTATACCAGGGCATTCCTCCAGTACCAAAACAACAACTGGCTCTTGCAAAGTATAAAGCCTCATATTACAAGGTACCATATAACTGATACCAGAAAAAAGAGGCAGGGACATACGTTCAATCCAGACTGTTTTATATCCCAAGAAAAGAAGGCTGTTGGAGAAATATTCAGTATTCATAGGTTCATAGATTAGTTCTAGGCTAACTGCTTTTGTGGGCCATTTTAAACCTACCCATTTACCCTATATGAGAACCAAACCCTGCACCTTGTATCTGTAAGGTAAACACCTTAACTATTATTCTAACCTCCCCCTAGCTCATAGTACTTGTCAGGACTAGACAAATTCCTATTTATAAAAAAGTTCCAAATTTTGACACTACAAAAGGTACTACCCATGGTTCTCCCTGGAGTGCTCACAGTAACCCTGGACTTGGAAAGTACCTAACTTTACATGTCTATAACTCAGAGGCACCAAGAGTTCCTGTGTTTCAAGGTGGGAGATCTCATTTCCAGATCTGTGCCTTACCCTTTTGCTTGAGTACTGCACCAGAAAGTTATTTTCAAAATGTCTATTTCCACCAGTGAGTTCAGAAAATTGAGTTCCAGAAAAATGTTACATAGGAAAGTGGTAAAGATTTGCCTTCTTGGTCTAAACCAGTGGTAACAACCTAGCCAGGCTCATCTGTCAGAGTTCCTCAGTTATCTGTCTAACCTGCTTAAATAAGGCTTATCTTGTGCATCTAAAAGTGCATCCTTCAGCCATGTTTACATGTCCTGTCCCTTAACCCTCCAGATTACCCCCAACTACTTATGAAAGCTCCTTATAGGAGTGCTCCACTGGGATCACTCAGAAAGAGCTGGTTCTATCCTGGGACCTGAACATTGTGTTACAAAAACTATACAATCTGTTGGGCCAGCAGCCTCTGCTGCTTTCAAAGTTATGACATGGAAGGCTGTTCTCTTGCTACCCTTGACTTCAGTTATATACATCTCAGATGTACAAGATTTATTATGCAGGGAACCATTTCTAGTTTTTCACCAAGGAAAGGTCCACTCTGTGTACTAACCCTACTTTCATGCCAAAATTGGTGACTGAACTTTCCTTGAATCAGGCTGTCTGTCTACCAGTGTGTAATCAGTTCTCACAAAACAAGGGTGACAGAAGTCTACACTCCTTGGATGTCCACAAGCAACCTAGGTTCTACTTGAATAGGATGAATCCAAACAAGAAGACAGACCAGCCATACAAAGAGAAAACAAAGGTAAACCTATAAACAAGCAAACTAGTTCCAGCTGGATTGCTAACTCAATTACCTCTGGCTATTGTACCATGGTAAATCAGTCCCTAATATTGTCAGTGCCCATTCCACCTGAGCTATGGCTGTCACCAAAGTCTTCCTTAGAGGCGTTTCTACACAAGCTGTTCTGGACACAGCAACCTGGTCATCTTTCTACACCTTTGCAGGGATTGCAACTTGGAGGCTATGTCTGAGACCAGGGTGGGCTTTGCCACTGCCATTCTCCAGAGATAACTGTCCTCTGATCCAGCCTGTAGCCATCCAGCCACCTGTTGCTAAGATCTGGGAATCTTACCACTAGTTAGTACTTCAACAGTGAATTATGAAGGATGTAGTAGATTTGCAGTAGGAACTCATCATAATTGTAGGCGACTGAGTAAATTCACTGTTGCACTACTAATCCCTTCTTCCAAACACCTGACTTCTTCCCTATCGTTGGAGTGAGTACCTAATTACCTTCCCCTATTTGTACGCCCACTTCCAAGTACCATTTATTACTCACTGGCACAGATCTGGAGTGAATCTGGGAAGGTCATTTTCTGGAACATTAAGGAGTGCAGTTACAGTCTGGGGCAAGAAAGACCTGAAGATGGCATCAGCTGACGACCCTTTATACTCTACACATCCTGAAGTCAGGAATGTTGGGTGTTTACTGGGTCACTGGGGAAAGTGAGATCTGCTGTTGTTGTCAGTGTCAGGCTCCTGCATGCAAGAGATCCCAAGACTTGTTACTGCAACAGAGAATCTACTCTAACATCTACAATTAAGGTAAGTTAACACAGCTGGACTTTCTCTGTTGCTTTTACTGTATAAGGCATTGTGCATGTCATATACTAAGATTAATAACTTCATCAAGTGCAGAAAACAAGTTTTAAACAGACTTTCATAATCTTTCTTGTCTGGGAACTAGAGCACAGTGTGCCCAGTTATCTCTATTATGTGTTTATTAATTATCATACCATCAAATGTAGGCAGGAGTTCTAAGAAAAGTGCCTCACCTTAAAATCACTTGATTATTCTTAAGCCCACAATGATGCCCCCTGGTTCCTGTTCTGAAGGAGAAGCTTGTTTGTGAGGCCAATGATACCACTTTAGAGTTGGGCAGCACCCCATTTCAGGCTTGATGGTGCTAGTGACAGTGAGGCATTCTCACAGTCCTCATATCCTACGACTTGCTTGGACAAGGCTTCTGCAGTGAAGAGGATGCAGTGTTTTCGATCCTTGAAGTGCCCTAATAAGTTGAAAAAGCTAGATTATATCAGCCCCAAAGTTGCTATGCAAGTGCCAGATTCTGATGCAGACAGTGATATCTTCAAAGGTAGTGAAGATGTCCCAATGATACTTGTTCAGGAGGATGTTAACTGGGACCACATCAAAGTCTGTGGCTACTGGCCATATACTGAAGCCTGAAGCCAAACTGAGTACCCAGACAGTGACCCAAAACAACAAACTCAAAATGACGTTCTGTCAGTTTGTGCCAGGCACAGTTTACTGGGTCTTGGCACTTGTCTCTTCTACACAGGATCTGTTCAAGTTGGCATGATTCCATGGAATTCCAGAAGTCTAGACAAGCATCGTCTGAGTAACTTGTTTGTGTCAGGAGTTCCCTCTACAAAAAAAAAAAATAAATAAATAAAATAAGAGCTTTCATCTCAGATGGATCCAGACATCACAGAATCTGAGGTGGAGGAGCTGGACCATGTCCCCAGCTTGTTATATGGAACCTGATGAGGACACCATATCTTCAGCCTTACCGTGTCAGTATGTTTCCTTTGTAGATGCCCTTTATAGGATGACATAGACATTCACTTTGTCCCAGGCAGAGATCAGGCTTAGACAGTTTTAGATATGCCAGAACCAAGGTCTCTGGCAGTACATCAGTATTAGAAATCCTGGATGCTGCCTTTGCCCTGTGCATCCTTTCAGGCCAATTCCCAGACCATGTTCCTTTGAATCCTGATTGTTTCAACAAGGTCCATGTCTCCCATAAGCACTTATACAAAATCTGAAATCTGATTACTAATCCAACAGTGGTGTCTCTGGATTCCAACAAGGGATGCAGTGTGGCTGAAGCCAAAAGTCCAGTGCCAGATGGCAGAGAGAGTAGGAGACTTAGCCAGTTTGGAAAGAAGACTCACTCCTCATTTACCCTAGCCTTTAGAGCCTTTATTGCCAGTCTGACATGTTAAAGCTCCAGGAAGCCCTCCATGAGTAACTGAGGTAACACAGAGGGCAGATAAGGATTTTGAAAGGAAGATGCTTGATCTATGTAACTGCACCTGTGAGGTTGCCAGGCACTTCATGAAATGTGGACACATCATGCAGGCAGCTATTGAAAGGCCACTGGTTAGGAGTCAACCCAATTCCAAAGCATGTAAAGGGTGGAGCTTCTAGATGCCCCTCTGTATAACGGAGATCCTCTTTTGACCCCTTAAAGAAAAGATGTTCAAAAACCTGGAGGAGAAGAGAAAAACACACAGTCCATTAAGGCTCTGTTTTATTCCCCACCCTCTAGATATGTTAGAAGCTACCTAAGTAAAAGCTTAACCTTTCCTCCCAAACAAGACAAGCACAGAAGACAAAAAGGGAAGAAGGGCAAATTGGGGGAAAAAAGTGGCAGACTGGCAACAAAGGAAGATTTGGCATCCTCTAGAGCTGTGTCAACTGAAGGGAGTAGTTATGATTCACAAGAACATCTCACCCTCTCCTTCCCCCTTTTTACAAAATAGGAGGCAGGATGGCTGCCTTTGCAGATAAATTGGAAATCATAAATGAGGGCAGGTTGGTACTCCAGATTATAAAAAAATCATGCAGTCTGCAGTTTCAATGACAGGAAAACTTCATGCTCATTCCTCCTGTCCCAAAAAAAAAAAAAAAAACAGTGGTATCTTAATCACTTCTAATTCTACATCTTATGTTTAAATTCAATCATCTATATTTCTGCTATCACAGTTGTATCACTCTTTATTTCTGAATGTTTTTGCAGTTGTTATAGTTAAACTGTTTTGATTGTCAATTCTAAATTGTTTTGTAATATTATTCAGACAGGCTGTGCTTGAAAATGGTCTTGACTGATCATTGTACTACCCCAGTTAACAAACAAAAGTAAGTAAATAAATATCCTTGTAATATAAAGCCTTATGGCACAGACAGTCATGGGGCGGGTGCTAGAAAAGAGAAGTGTAGGATTCTGTCCAAGACGTTTCCTAGTTCCAAGAAACTGAGGATCTAAAATACTCATACTGGATCATTCAAGGTTAAATACATTCCCGATGGTCTCAGAACTCAAGATGATGTCTATACAGCATCTCCTACCTCTGTTCTTCCCTTAAGCTTTTATGGTGATTTTTTTGGATGCCAAGGATACCTGTTTGCACATCCCTATACCAAAGAAGGGCAGACAGCTGCTAGGATTTGAGGCAGGATGCTGACTTTACTAGTTTATCATGGTTGACCCTTTGGCTCGCCTATTCCACCCAAGATATTTACAAAGTGCCTGGCACCAGTCATTGCATTTAGCAGGACAAAGGTGTTCACATTTATCCATGTCAGGATCATTGTCTTATCCAGGCACCTTCCTGGACTATAAATGCCACCATGACCTGCCTCCAGGATGTGAGACTGTCCTTGAACTTCTAATGCCTTCTTTATAGCCAGCAAGGCAAAATACCTTCTTTGTAACCCTTCTGGACCTGGACAAACAAACAAAAAGCCTTACTTCTCCAATAAGTTCCTGTTTCTTGCACAAAATTTCAACATGGCATTACCGAATGCAACAGTATTTCTGCCAGGGAATACTCAAAATCTTGGGGTGGCTACTGGATAATGGAGGTCTCCTTGAAAAGGTTGCACATGAGAAAACTGCAGTGATATCTTAGAATCTAGTAAAACCATAATACACATTTCCTACAGATCAGCATTCACATTCCCTTCTGCCTTGCATCAAGACAGAACAGGTTTGGTGGGTCTCTGAATCAGGGAGTGCCTTTTAAGACAGCAGGATTTGACACTCATAACAGACTTCTCAGTCTTTCCTTGGGGAGCACATGTGTGAGAGTTGACAGTGTGTGAGACTTGGTGCAATTGTTTTAGTAAATGCACAGAAATGTCAAAAGAATGATGGCAGTCATCCTAGTTATCAAAGCATTCAAGTACATTTGGAAACAAAAGGAACCCTGCTTTTCAAACAGTATCAGATTGATCAGATACATTAAACAAGCAGGGGGAACCCACTCCCATCTCATGTACAGGCTAGCTATGTGGTTACAGGAACTGACACAGAACACAGGACTCTGACACCCAAGACTCATTATGTTCTCTCACTAAGCAACAGCTTGACAGACTGCTGAGAAAATCAGCACTCGCAACAAATGAACACTAAAGAGGGAAGTACTCTCGGATCTAATCCACACATGGGACATGCCAGAAATGGACATTTTTGCTTCTCCAGAAAATGGATGACTGAGCCAATATTGAAGTAAAATACCTGCAGAAGAAGACTTAGTGATAGATGTCTTTTCCAATCTGTCTTTATATTCATCCTCCCATTCCCCTTTTTGCCAGGGTATAACAAAATATTTGGATGATGAGGTCCAAAATGATGTCCTTGTATTCCCGTGTTGCGGTATTCTTACTGTGGGATACTCCACCTCAGGCGACCCGAACATCTGGCTCCTGTGCAAAAGCTTAAGCCTGGTTACTGCCAGGTGCATGGGATGTCACACGCAGGGCCATAAACCATGGGCTTTAAATGTGGACGTCTTCATGCACAGGCCTCCAAGACTACTCCTCTCAAGGGGAAGCAAAAATCTAAACATTTGTCTACTTCCACTGAGGACCAACCAGACTGGCATACATTTTCACAGTCTTTGGTTCAGGCCTTTATGGCACTTAGGCTACAGGCTCCCCTGCTGCTACATTGCCTACTCTCAGCCCCAGGCCAGCCTCAGCTGTTTTCATTCATCCAACTCATACTCAGGAGGAAGACTCCTCTTCTTCCTCCTCAGATGACTCTCTAACCTATACATCCCAGTTAGCTTCCCCTCTGGATTACTACTCCTCAGATGAGGACTCCTTAGAAGGAGACTCACCCCCTGAAGATATTTATTTTGGGGAAACAATTACCAATATAAGGGAGTATTTCAAGTGGGATGCCACTCAGATGACTGATGTTCAAAAGAGGTATTTTGAACTAGTCCAGGTGGAGTCACCCTCCCCTTCTGCAATTCTCCCTGTGATTCCAGCTTACTTGGTTGGCTGATGAGCACACATACCTCATTAAGCCACCTGTGGCAGATCCTGCAGTCATTGTAGTGGCCCCTGATAAGAAGTCCAGACTAATACCTTCCTCCTCCCTTCTACCATCTGACAAGGACAAGGTCATGGACAGACTGGGGAAAAAGATGTACACATCCTCCATGCTGGCTATCAGTTATCAGACCCACATGATCAAATATGCCCTAGACTTGGTTTCTCAGGCAACCTCCTTACTTTCCTCCTTGTCTGACTGTAACAAATCTCTAAACTGTCTTTAGCATCACAGGTTGCCAGACATTCTATTAAATGCAGCCATGATGCGGCTGAGACATCCCCTAGGTCTGCAGCTTCAGCCTCTGTACTACACAGGTACTCCTGGCTCAGGCTTCAGCCCCTCCCTGAGGACTTTAAAACCAAAATCTTAGATGCACCACTTGACAACAAATTCCTGTTTGGTAAACAGTCTGCTGAACTGTTCAAAAGCCTCCAGGAAAAAAGCAAAGAACTTCAGGACCTCAAACATTTATTGGTCTCTCCCATTCCCAAATTCTACAGAAAATACCCTGCCAAGATCATTTCTGTCAGGAGGGCCTCAGTTCCATCCACCTCCTCCTCCTCTATACACAGAAAAAGATCTAGAAAGGCACCTTCCCCAAGGGCAGCCTCATCCTCAACCTACCCCTAGGCAGCCCTTTCCAGATACAAACAGTAATGCACGACTGCCTCAGCCACATGCCTCTCTCCTCCCGCCTCTCACTGTCTACCATTCTGGAAAAAAGTCACCTCAGACCGCTGGGTATTCGCAATAGTGGAAAAAGGTTACTCTGTGTCCTGGCAGGAAAAGGCCCTACCACAAGGCATCCCCTCCCCACCCAAAAAAACAGCTACATCTAATTTCCCAGGTCATCCAAGATCTCATCCATGGAACCATAGAAAGAGTTCCCTCAGGCCAAGAAGGAAGGGGATTCTACTCCCATCTCTTTCTAGTGCCAAAAAAGGATGGCCCTTGGAGACTCAATCCTGGATTTGTCCTACCTAATCTTTTTCTGAAGGTCCCTTCCTTCAGAATGTTATCTCTTCAAAGCCTTCTCCCACTATTACCTCCCAAGGTGTTCATGGCCACTTTGGACTTGAAGGAGGCATGCCACCACATTCCCATTTATCCAAACTACAGAACGTCTTTGTGTTTTGCTACACCCTCTTCACACTTTCAATTTACTGCCTTGCCCTTTAGTTTATCTACTGCACCAAGGATCTTCACAAAATGTCTAGCAGTAGCCTACTGCAGAACAAAAGGTATTCAAATTTACCCCTACCTAGACGATATTCTAGCAGTAGAGGAAAACATTCTCAGGAACCACTTACTGTTCACTATGTCCCTGCTTCAGAGCTTGGGGTTCACCCTCAACCTGACAAAGTCCTCCCTTGCCCCAGCCCAAGACAAAACCTTCCTGGGCTGCAGAATAAGAACAGACTTAATGAGGGCTTTCCTTCCTCAGCAAGGATAAAGTCCACTTCCTAGTCAACCATTCCATGAGCTCCTCCTGGTCACCCACATTTTAGCCAGGCAGTTCATGCATCTTCTAGGCCTCATGGCAGCTACAATCCCTATGCTACCACTAGCCAGTTTGCACAAGTGGAAGTTCCAGTGATACCTAAGAAATTTCGGGTCACAACACAGCCACCCCCTTGACTTTCAGGTACCCTTCCTACCCTGCCTGAAGACCAACAAGTCCACCAGAACCCATGCCTACCTCTGCAACCCACCAATCCAGTGCAATGCATGCACACAGATGCTTCAGATCTAGGGTGGGAAGCCACTATGAATGGAGTCAAGGTGCAGGCTCAATGGGAGCCTTCCCTCCAGGAAAAATCATGTCAACATAAGGGAGATGACTGCACTCCATCTAGCCCTGCAGACCTACCTCTAATGCAGGCAGGCCCCCTCCAAATCTTTACAGACGATACGACTGTGATGTGGTACATCAACAAACAAGGGAGGACCCAGTCCTACCTACTCTGCAGGCTTGCAATGCAGGCATGGGAGCTAGCCTCTCAGTAAAACATTACACTGCAGGCTGTCTACATTCCATCCTAGGACAACCATCAGGCGGATGCCTTCAGCAGATCATTCTCTCAGCATCACGAGTGAGTGTTGCACAGAGATGTGATGTTCTTCGTGTTTCACTGTTGTAGTAATCACACTTGGGTTATCATGCCAGGGGTAGCAATCAGTTGTCCCGAATACCAGAGGCTTAGTATTTCTGCATCAGTTGCTGACACTTCAGGACTGACGTCAGGTCGTCAGGGGTATAAAAACAGGCAGCCGACACCATTACATCAGTCGTTCTTGCTGAGGAGCCAGAAGCAGTTCGCATGAGTGCTGGTCGGCCGTTTCCTGAGTTTTCATTTCCGAAATTGAATCATCCTGAAGTCTTCTAAAGCTAAGTACCCCATTGGGGATTATTTTTTCTTGCTCTAACCGATGTCAGAAAAAGTAAACAATTGTCTCGCCTGTGGAAAGCAAATACCACACCAAAATTTTCATTCTTACTGCATCACCTGTTTAGGCCCAGACCACGAAGTACCTCACTGTCAGTTTTGTGCTTTGCTCAACATCCAGACTATTTGTCGTCAGGCCCTTATTGTAGCTAAATACTTTTGTTCTTGATCTCCGTATTCCGAAATGGCTTCGGTAAGCCATCCGACTACTGATCTTCCGAAAAAATGTAAGGATAAAGAAAGAGACAGACCGCACAGGTCCAAAACCGCCGATGACGCTTGCGTTAAGTTAGTCGCCAGTTCACCTGTACTCAGTGAGGCGCTTTTGCAGCCCCTGTTGCCTGCTTCAATGGATTCGCAGGCCGCTACCAAGACCCATTTGGAGTCCGGTATGCCGCGAGACTCTTCTTTGACTACAGAACCTGCGGATGTCTCTACCTTGGATGGGTCCAGAGCCGCTGTGCAGGCACTGGCTTCTGAGTAAGTTCTTCGCATTACCGATATTTGATACAAACCGATGACTTCTTTCACGTCTTCAGCTCTTTCTAAAACTACTGAGTTTTTAAGGCCAAGAGTACGAGCTATGCCTAACAAACCAGTGACCCAAACTCAAGTGTCTGCTTCCTTGCCACAGTCTCAGATGCTTAAAATGGCAGACAACCTGATCATGCTGATTAGGGGAAACCAGTCTTCCCCTGCTAAAAGAAAAAGAGACTTATCCCCAGCAGCTTTATCTGACCAAGAGTCCAACGACTCTGAGATTTCTGATTATGAAGACTTGCCCTTATCTGCCTATAAGGATTCAGATGCAGAGGAATCTATTCCTTCTGCCTCCCCTCCAGAGGATTTTTCTTTTGGTGAAACCCTACATACTTAGAGCATTTTCACTGGGAATGCCAGGATCAGACCAAAAAGCGACTCAGGGAATTTTTAGATTTACCACAGCACAGATCCTTAGCTAACCCTCCTTTTCTGGATGTTGTGGATGATGTCTTTATGGAATCCAGTCTAATTCCTGATACTTTACCCCCTGCTCCAAGGAAACCAGACAGGTACTACAGAGTCCCTGACTCGCACAAATTTCTCTTCAAAAATCCTACTGCTGACTCAGAGGTCATCTCCCAAGGACTTAAAGGAATAAAAGCAACTACAGCTAAGAATCCCACCCCTTCAGACAGGGATTCCTGAGCTTTAGACAGATGGGGTAAAAAAGTATACACCTTTTCAACTCTCGCCATTAGAGTATTGAACTGTCAGTTCCACATGCTGAAATGTCAGCAACATACTATGGAACTTAAGTAAAAATTATCTACCTTTCCTGACTGTGCAGAACATAAAGAATTACAGGAGCTTATGCATTCTGCAAGCCAAGTCAGGAAGTATACCCTGCAACATGGGTTTGATGCCCTAGAAGCATCTTGCAGGGCAGCAGTCATAGGTTCTGTATTTAGAAGGCATGCCTGGCTTAAAGAGCAGATCTTGCCAGACCATGTCAAATCAAAATTATTGGACGCTCCTCTGAACAAGGACAATCTGTTTGGCACCAAAGCAGAAGAGGTTTTAAAAAAGATGGAAGAAAAGGCTACGTCTATGCAGACAGTCAAAGATATTTTGCAAGTGCAGCCTCCAAGATTCAGTAGGCATTGCCCCTCGAAACATTGGTCCTTTCCAGCCCCCTCCAAGGCCATCTCAAACTAGACCCGGGGAAACAGACCCTCCAGATTACAGTCTCAGGGTATGCAGAGATCAAAACAATGGAGTACCTTCACTTCTAAAGCAGGGAGTGCTAAGCCACCCCTTACAGAAAGAATTCACAATGACTTCTCAACTCCACTCCTCACCTCTGCCCAATTGCTCATGCCCCCAGGAGGAAAACTTGCCCACCATACAAAAAACTGGACCTCCATCACCAACGATCAATGAGTCCTCAACATAGTATCCCAGGGGTACAAATTTTATTTCCACATGCTGCCAACCCCAAAAGGGTTCCCAGACCTTCCTCCAAACCAGTGGGCAGAGGCACAAAACCAAGTTCAATCCCTGCTCTTCATAAGGGCAATTCAGCCTGTTCTTGCATAACAGATAGGACAAGGTTTTTATTCCAGACTTTTCCTGATACCCAGAAAAGAGGGCACCTCGTGCCCAATCATAGATCTATCCATTCTAAACACCTTCCTGGTGGTACCAAAATTCAATATGCTCACCCTACAGCAGCTTCTCCCTATGCTGTCCAAAGATGCCTGGTTAGCCACCCTAGACCTAAAGGAGGCCTATCTGCACATCCCTATCAGGGACTCCTGCAGGAAATATGTATGTTTCAGGGCAGGATCTATGCATTATTAGTTCTCTGCACTTCCCTTTGGCTTATCCACTGCTCCCAGAGTTTTCACAAAATGCCTGGCTCTAACCATTGCCTATTGCAGACAGAGAAAGATTCAAATATGCCCTTACTTGGACGATTGCCTGATTCAGGCAGACAGTCAGGAAAAGCTGTTGCAGCACCTGACATTTGTAAAGGATCTCCTAATCTCCCTGGGGTACACTAGCAACAAAAAGAAATCCAAACTAGTCCCCAGTCAAAACATTTTATTTCAGGGAGCAAGCTTGGACACAGAATCCCAGAAGGCATTCCTTACTCCAGAAAAACAAGCCTGTCTGACAGGCTACTTTACTCAAATGGCCATCAGAACCAGGCTATCTGCAAGGAAAACCCTGCAAGCTCTAGGGTTCATGGCCTCCTGCATTCTACTAATTTCATATGCCAGACTACATATGAGGAAACATCAATGGTACTTAAAAGTCTTTGGTGCCAACATTCTCAGGACCTAAAAACCATCATACCTATAATGGTGGGCAGCAGCATGCAACCACAACAAGGGACTTCCCTTTACACAACCCCACGCCACCGAGATCCTAACCACAGATGCATCAGACTATGCCTGGGGAGCACATCTGGACGGCAGGTGCGTTCAGGGCCACTGGAGCCCAAACCAAATTCATCTGCACATCAACCAAAAATAGATGTTAGCTGTTCAGCATGCTCTGACAGCTTTCAGATCCCTACTTTCATCAGGGTCCCTACTAATGAAAACCAACAACATGACAGTGATGTGGTCCATCAACAAACAGAGGGGAATCCACTCTTACCCACTCTGCAGGCTAGCCATGACCCTGTGGAACATGGCCTCAGCCATGCATATTCACCTGCAAGCTCAATTTATGCCAGGCAACCAAAACTCTCTGGCAGACAACTTAATCAGAAATCTCCTAGACTCACATGAGTGGCAATTAAACCACAACACTTTCAGCCTTGTGACCCAGAAATAGGGTACCCCGAAGGTGGACCTATTTGCCTCCCCCTACAACCATCAGCTCAGCAAATTCTGCACCAGGGTACCTCACAACAAGGCCTGGAAAGTGGATGCCCTATCCTTCCAGTGGGCAAACCTCTCAATCTATGCATTTCCCCCTCTGCCTCTCCTTTCAAGAGTATTACCCAAGATAAGGCAGGAAAGACCAAGAGCAATCCTGATTGCCTCAGACTGGCCACACCAACACTGGTACCCACTACTGCGCAGTCTGTCACCAGTGCCCCCATGGCAAATACCCCAGGTCCCAACCCTCCTGACTCAGCAGGAGGGACAGATCTTGCATCCACAATTGCAGACAATGAACCTTGCAGCCTGGCTTATTCCTTGAATTCTCCTCCAGTGGCCAGCCTAAGCAAGCAGATTCTGGATGTCATACATGAAGCCAGACGACCCAGTACAAGGAAATCTTATGCTGATAACTGGAAAAGGTATTGTTCCTGGATTCACACTAAAAGAGTGGATACATCACAGCCCTCCTTAACTCTCATCCTGGATTACCTAGCAGACCTACTCCACATAGGCCTGTCCTTTTCTTCCATTAAGGTCCATGCCTGTGACATCTCTGCTCATTACAGCACTGAGCCACCTCTCTTCTCTCACCCTCTCATCAAACAGTTCCTGAGAGGGGCTAACAACTTAAGGCCACCAAGAAGAGTCCCCACCCCTGCTTGGGACCTTAATTGTGTGTCGGAAAAGCTTATGCTTCCCCCTTTGAGCCTGCAGCATCAGCAGAGTTAAAATTCCTCTCTTGGAAAACAGCCTTGCTTCTGGACATCACTTCAGCTGGAAGAGTGTCTGAGCTACAAGCACTTATGGCTGTGGAACCCTTCATTGTTTTTCATGCTGACAGGGTCTCCCTCAGGACTAACCAATCTTTTATGCCTAATGTGGTGTCCAGTGTGGCTCTCAACCAATATATCCATTTGCCCACCTTTTTCCCTAATCCTCAAAATAAGGGGGAAAGGATCCTGCACTCTTTAGATGTGCACAGACAGCTCAGATTCTACCTTGATAGGACTAAGCCCTTCAGGAAATCTGACCAGTTACTAGTCAGCTTTGCACCAGGGGCAGAGGGCAAGGCCATATCAAAACAAACCATCTCAAAATGGATAGCAGACTGTATCCATTTCTGTTACAAACACCATGGGAAACCACCCACTCAGGGGGTCAGAACACATTCCACTAGGGCAACTTCAACCTCAACAGCTTTTCTCAGAGGAGTCCCTACCAGGGACATTCTGGAAGCTGCTACTTGGAGTTCTGTTCATACCTTCACCAAGCATTACCACCTGCCTATATTTTCCAAATCCAGGACGGGCTTTGCAACAGCAGTCCTGCATGGCATACTAGCCAGCCCCAACTCTTCTTGACTGCCTCCACCCATTCTTCAGCTTTGGGAATCGACCCAAGTGTGATTACTGCAACAGTGAAATATGAAGAACATAGTACAGTTGTGTACACTTACCATAAATGTAGATGTTCGAGTGTATTCATTGTTGCAGTCCTGGTTTCCCATCCTCCAGCCCCCTTGTCTCTCTCACTTTCTCTCTCTCTTCCTCACTCCTTACAGGGCTATTGATATTTACTTTTTACTGGTGGTGTTTTTCCTCCATAACTTAGCTCCCTATTTGGGGGCTGCTGACATTTGGGGCAAGAAAAACTGATGTAATGGCATCGGCTGCCTGTTTTTATACCCCTGACGACCTGACATCAGTCCTGAAGTGACAGCAACCGACACAGAAATACTAAGCCTCTGGTATTCGGGCCAACTGAGGGCTACCCCTGGCAGGATAACCCAAGTGTGATGACTGCAACGGTGAATACACTTGAACATCTACATTTATGGTTAGTGTACAGAACTGTACTTTTCTTGAATTGCTCTATTATTAGTATGGAGATGGGATATACAATAGTTTAAGGAAAAGAGGTGGTAAATTATGGGCAGAAGGGGAGCATGTTTTGAGTTTACTGAGATGTGATCTAATATAAGCAGTGGGGACAGGCTTAAGAGAATGAGGTTGTGTAGGTGGATGGGGGGAGAAATAGAGGGGGTTGGTACATGTCTTTTTTAGTTAATTTTTGAATGGAGTCAATGAAGGAGTTAAGAATTGTTACAGTCTCTAAGGGAATTGTAGCAGTGTCTAAGGCAGAGCTATTGGGGAGGGATTTGGTGCAGAGGGTGTAGCTGGGTGTAGTAGGGTGTTGACAGTCTTCCAGAATTTTTTGAGGTTAGAGGTTTTTTTTTTTTTTTTTTTTTTTTTGTGGCTTTAGATAAAAGTTTTTTTTTTTGTCAAGATTGACTTGTTTTTAAATTACGTAGTTCTCTGTAGCACTGAAGATGTTTTGCGTGAGGGAGTGAGTGTCTTGAGTTATCCAGGAGCAAAGTTGGATTTAATCTTAATTTTCCTGTTGGGGGCCAAGAAGTTTAGAGTGTTGAGAAAGATGCTATTGAATTTTAGAACAGCTTCTTCTGGGGAGAGGTAATGGAGGAATGACCAGTTAGTAGAGGAGAGTAGACAATTAAAGGTATCAGGGCTGAAGTTAGAAAGTTTGCGACAGTTTTTGTATTGATGGGATTTGGACAGTTGGGAGGAGTGTCTCTGGATAGAGGCAGGGAGGTGGTCAGTTAGGGAATCAGAGAGTGTGGAGGGGTTGTGGTAGCAATGGGGACTGGATAGAGACTTAGAAGTGTATGAAGGGTGTTTAACCAAGGCTCAAATTTGAAAAGTGCCAAATAAATCACAACAATTGATAGGTATGTCTGAGACTGCAGACTGTAAAGTGGTGGCAGGGGAAAGTGTAGTTAGGCAGCATAGGATGGTGGTTTGTAGGATGACATTGGTGATCAAGAAGAAGAGGATGAGTGTGAGGGCAGCACCAAGGATCAAATGGTGGAAATTGAAAAAGGGTAATTGTGAGGTGATGTTCAGGGAAGAGTTAAGGCAGGCACTGGGTGGCAGTGAAAAGTTACCGAATAGCTGGGTAACTACAGCAAAGCTAGTAAGAGAGATGGCTAGAAAGGTGCTTGGTGTGACATCTGGAAAGAGGATGGAGGACAAGGAGACCTGGTGGTGGTGGAATGAAGAAGTACAGGAGAGTACACAGAGAAAGAGGTTGGTGAAGAAGAAGTGGGATTGTCAAAGAGATGAAGAAAGTAGACAAGAGTATAAGGAGATGAGGTGCATGGCAAAGAGAGAGGTGGCGAAGGTTAAGGATAAGGTGTATGAAGAGTTGTATAAAAGGTTAGACACTAAGGAGGGAGAAAAGGACCTGTACCAATTGGCTAGACAGAGGGACTGAGCTAGTAAAGATGTGCAGCAGGTAAGGGTGATAAAGGATAATGAGGGAAATGCACTCACAAGTGAAAGCAGATGGAAAAAGAGGCGGAGCCCTTCTCATAGGTCCCTTTTAAAGTACCATTATCCTGAATGGCACAGATCTGGGGCAACTCTGAGCTGGTCATGGTCTGGAACCTGAAGGAGTTCTGTGGCAAGAAAGACCTGAAGATGGCATTGACTGATTACCCTGAATACCACAGTCATCCCAACATTAGAAGGAGTTGGTGTCTGATTACCCTAAATAACACAGTCATCCCAACATTAGAAGGAGTGGGTGTCTGACTGTTTACCCTAAATACTGCAGTCATCTCAACATTAGAAGGAGTGGGTGTGTGATTGATTACCCTAAATACCGCAGTCATCCCAACATTAGAAGGAGTGGGTGTCTGACTGATTACCCTAAATACCGCAGTCATCCCAACATTAGAAGGAGTGAGTGTCTGATTAGCCTAAATACTGCAGTCTTCCCAACATTAGAAGGAGTGGGTGTCTGACTGATTACCCTAAATACTGCAGTCATCCCAACATTAGGAGTGGGTGTCTGACTGATTAACGTAAATACTGTAGTCGTCCCAACATTAGAAGGAGTGGGGGTCTGACCTATTGCCCTAAATACCGCAGTCATCCCAACATTAGAAGGAGTGGGTGATGTTCATCATGTTTCACTGTTGCAGTCATTACCATTGGGTTATCCTGCTAGCAAGCTACCCGCAGTCAACCTGAGTTCCAAAGTCTAGGTCCGGCGTCGGTTGCTGTCACCTCTTCCGTGACGTCAGTGTGCCAGGGGTATAAAAGATGCAGCCGATGCCATTTTCTTCAGTCTTTCTTGCTGCGCGGTGCCCGAAGCAAAAGCAGTTCGCAAGTGCCGGTTGGCCGACTCCTGAGATTTTCAAATTCGAAATTCAGAACCAAAGTCTTCATTAAAGCTAAGTACCCCATTGTGGAAACTTTTTTCTTGCTCCAGACTGATGTCAGAAAAAGTTAATAATTGTATTTCTTGTGGGAAGCAAATACCTCATAAGGATTTTCATTCTTACTGTATTCCTTGCCTAGGCCCTGACCACGACGTTGCTAGTTGTCGGTTTTGTGCTAGATTTAACCAACGCACTATTAAGCGTCGGTACAATTTTGCATTTCATTACTTTGGCAGAAGATTCAATTATATAATGCCGTCGAAACAGCCGACTACCGGAGTTTATAAAAAGCGCAAAGAAAAAGAAAAGGACAGACATCCGAGGTCCAAAACCGACGACGAGGCTTCTGTTAGGCCTATCGCCGGTTCGCTGGTTCTCGGTGAGGCGCTTTCGCAGCCCATGACGCCCGCTACCTCAGAGCCAGAGGCTGCTTCCGACTCCCATGTGGAGCTGACTAGGCCGCTGGAAACTCAAGGTATTGGACACTTAAGAAACTATTCCCCCAGATGGGTCCGGAGCCGCTGAGCAGGCATCGGCTTCTGAGGGTGTTTTCAGACCTACACAGTGGCATGTAAAACCAACTTCAGTTACAAAGGCAAAGACTAAAGCACCTCTAAAGACAAAGAAACAAGTACAGCATTCTCCTGGACAGGGCTCCATGCCCAAAAAAACAGATGCTTAAGATGGCCGAAGACCTAATTACCTTGAGTAGGGGTTCCCATCACCCTCCTGATAAGAGGCCTACGCAAGAGATAGAATATGAATCTTCTGATCAGTTTTCCATTTCCTCTGATTCCTCTTCTGAACAGGAATTTTCCCTCCCTCCCTATGAGGATTCTGATGCTGAAGAATCTATCCCTTCAGCTTCTCCTCCTGAGGATTATTCTTTTGGGGAAACCCTGCATACCATGAGGGAACATTTCCACTGGGAGAACCAGGATTACTCAGAATCCAAGAAAACTTCCTTTTATTACCTCAGCACAGGCCCCTTGCTATTCCTCCTGTTTTCGACATTGCAGATTATGTATTTTCTCCTGACTCTTTACCACCAGCTCCTGTTAAGCCAGACAGATACTACAGGGTGCCTGATTCACATAAATTTCTTTACAAAAACCCTGCTGCTGACCCAGAAACTATTTCTCAGGGTCCCAAGGGGGTCAAGGCTTCCACTGCAAAAAACCCTATCCCCTCTGATAGGGATTCAAGGGCCCTGGACAGATGGGGGAAAAAGATTTATCCTTCTGCTACCTTGGCTGTAAGAGCTTTAAATTGTCAGTTTCATATGCTTAAATATCAACAATATCTTATGTCTCTGCTTAAACAGAAAATGTTGGCAAATTCAGAATGTGCAGAAAACAAAGAAATGCAGGATTTATTGCATGCAGCTGAACAAGTGGGAAAGCATACTTTACAATGTAGTTTTGATTCTTTAGAGGCCTCCTGCAGGGCCACATTTACAGGTTCTGTTATTAGGAGGCATGCTTGGTTAAAAGAACAGAATCTGCCCGATCATGTTAAAGCAAAACTATTAGATACTCCTTTACAGCATGATACATTGTTTGGTGTTAAAGCAGAAGAGGTGTTGAAGAAAATGGAAGACAAAGCTAAATCTATGCAAACAGTGAAGGATTTCTTACAGGTACAGCCTCCCAGATTTAGTAGCAACTGGCCTACAAAAAATTGGTCCTTTCCAGTGTCGGACAGGCCAAAAAGAGGCAGATACAGATGCCCCAGAGGCAGATCACAGCCCCAAGGCTCATACAGGCCTAAACAATGGGGTGCTTCTACCTCCAAAAGTGGAGAGGAAAAATCACAGCCATACAGGAAACAGTCTCAATGACTTTCCCTGCCAGCACCAAGCACTTCTTCTGGCAGCTCCTTTGGGGGGAAAACTAGCACTTTTTTCACAAAACTGGCACATGATCACCCAGGACAAATGGGTCTTAAATATCGTATCTCAAGGTTACAGGTTCCACTTTCGCACCCTGCCAAGACCAAACGGTATGCCAGACCTGCCATGCAATCAATGGGCAGAGGCACAAAAACAAGTTTAATCTCTCATGGACATGAGAGCCATTCAGCAAGTACCACAGCAGGAGCTGGGACAAGGATTTTACAAAAGGCTATTCTTGGTACCCAGAAAGGACAAAGCCTGGAGACCAATATTGGACCTGTCTATCCTAAACACATTCCTGGATATTCCAAAATTCAAAATGTTAACTCTGCAGCAGCTTCTACCATGCTAGGCAAGAAGGTTTGGCTTGTGACTTTAGACCTAAAAGAGGCATACCTGCATGTCCCAATCAGACAATCATGCAGAAGATACCTCAGATTTATAGCTGGCTCAATGCATTACCAATTCTCTCTGCACTGCCCTTTGGCTTATCTACTGCACCCAGGGTCTTCACAAAATGCCTGGCACCAGTAATTGCATTTTGCAGACAAAGAGGAATACAAATCTATCCTTACTTGGACGACTGCCTTATTCAAGCAGAGAACAAGGACATTCTACTACAGCATCTGGCGTTTGTAAAAAGATTACTAACAGGTCTAGGGTACACAGTAAACGAAAAGAAATCAAAACTCGTACCCTCTCGTGATAATATTCCTGGGTGCAAGCTTAAATACAACTGCCCAGATGGCTTATCTCACGCCAGACAAGCACAGACAACTGACTACTTATTTCAAAATGATGGCAACAAAGATCCAGTTATCTCCAAGAAAAAGTCTGCAGGCTTTGGGCTTCATGGCATCCTCCATACTACTAATTCCATATGCAAGACTGCATATGAGGAAACTTCAATGGTATCTAAAAAGTGTTTGGACTCAACATTGCCACAGCCTGGAAACAATAATTACCCTCATTCCCTGCCTGCAACAGGAGTTTCGATGGTGGGCAAAAGCCTGTCACCTCAACATGGGACAGCCATTCACCTTACCCACAGCCAGGCAGACTTTGACAACAGATGTATCAGATTATGCCTGGGGGGCCCATATGGCAGGAAGATGTATTCAGGGCACATGGTCCGCAAGTCAAATGCATCTACATATCAATCAAAAACAGATGCTAGCTGTTCAAAATGTCCTGACAGCCTTCAAGGATATAATGCATCCAGGGCAACTACTGATAAAGACTGACAATACTACAGTCATGTGGTACATAAACAAGCAGGGGGGCACACATTCCTACCCCCTCTGCAGACTAGCCATGAACTTGTGGGAAACAGCACTGACTTACCAAGTACATCTGCAAGCACAATTCCTGCCAGGAAGGATAAATACTCTGGCAGACGAACTAAGCAGAAACCTAATGGATCCCCACGAGTCGAAATTGGATCCACAAGTCTTCAGCATGATAACAAGGAAATGGGGATGCCCGGACATAGACCTCTTTGCCTCCCCTCACAACTGTCAACTACAGAGATTCTGCACAAGGATTTATCACAAGCAAGCATGGAAAGTGGATGCTCTATCTTTCAGCTGGAAGAACCTAACAGTATATGCTTTTCCTCCTCCGCCTCTCCTCCCCAAGGTACTCCTAAAGGTCAGACAAGAGAAGCCAAAATTGATACTGATTGCCCCAGACTGGCCCCGCCAGCACTGGTACCCAATCCTAAAGAGCTTGTCTCAATGCCCAGCTTGGATATTACCTCAAATTCCACACTTATTGACCCAACAGGACAGTATGATACTGCACAGCCAACTCAGGACCTTAAACCTGGCAGCATGGCATATAATGTAGCCATTCAAGCCACACCTCTCTCTAAAGCAGTGATGGATGTTATTTTGGAGGCCAGGAGGCCTAGCACTAGAAAATCTTATGCAGAAAAATGGAAGAGATTCTGTGCTTGGAACCAGGCACAAGGTATTGACACGAACATGACTGTTCCAAATATTCCTCAGATTTTGCAATACTTAACTGAGATGATGGATAAAGGCCTTTCCTTTTCATCAATTAAAATTCATGCCTCTGCCATTTCAGCTCATTACAATACAGAACCACCTATTTTTTCTCATCCATTACTAAGGCAGTTCCTCAGAGGGGCTAAAAACATAAGACCTCCAAGGAGAGCACCAGTATCTGCATGGGACCTCAACTATGTCTTGGAAAAACTCACACTGCCTCCGTTTGAGCCAGCCTGTGCAGCGGATATAAAATTCTTATCCTGGGAAACAGCTCTGCACCTAGCAATTACCTCTGCTAGACGAGTCTCAGAGTTACAGGCACTCATGGCTGTGGAACCTTTTATCATTTTCCATCCTGACAGGGTTTCTCTAAGGACAAACCCTACATTTATGCCTAAGGTCGTGTCCAATGTGGCCCTTAACCAAACAATTCACTTGCCTACTTTTTACCCAAACCCACAGAATAAGGGTGAGAGACTTCTGCATTCCTTGGACATTCATAGACAGCGACACTTCTACTTGGACAGAACTAAAGCTTTCAGAAAAACTGAACAACTTCTAGTGGCATATGCTGCAGGATCTCAAGGAAAGCCTATCTCAAAACAGACTATTTCAAAGTGGATAGGCCAGTGCATTCGTTTCTGCTATTCACAGCATGGCAAATCAGTGCCTAAGGGCATTAGGCCACACTCAACCAGAGCAGCAGCCACTTCAGCAGCCTTCCTCAGAGGAGTACCGACCAAAGACGTTTTAGAGGCTGCAACTTGAAGTTCAGTGCATACTTTTACAAAGCACTATCACTTACCTCTCTACTCTAAATCCAGGGCAGGCTTTGCCACTGCAGTTCTGCAAGGCCTGATAGTCTCTCCTAATCCAATTTAGCACCAGCCTCCCAACCTTAGCTTTGGGATTCATCCCAATGGAAATGACTGCAACAGTGAAACACGAACATAGTACAGTTGTGTACCTACCATAAATGTAGATGTTCGAGTGTATTCACTGTTGCAGTCCAGGTTACCCTCCCACCATCCCCTTTTTTCTTGATGGAACTTCTGTACTTCTCTATTCTGTACAACCTATGTGGTGTATTTGCTTGTAGATGAAGGAAAATTTGTTTTTTTTGTATGCATGCTTATTGGCATTATTTAGCCTACCATTTTAGGGGCACCTGACATCTGGGGCAAGAAAAACTGAAGAAAATGGCATCGGCTGCATCTTTTATACCCCTGGCGCACTGACGTCAGAGAAGAGGTGACAGCAACCGATGCCGGACCTAGACTTTGGAACTCAGGCCGACTGCGGGTAGCCTGCCAGCAGGATAACCCAATGGTAATGACTGCACCAGTGAATACACTCGAACATCTACATTTATGGTAGGTACACAACTGTACTTTAAGGGTTCTATTGACCCTTTCTTCTAATCCAGATGACTGTGGATGGTTGAGGCAGTGAAGACTCAACCTAATATTAAAAATTCTACCTAGTACAAAGTACTCCAAACCTAGGAATACATTTCATAATAACTGTCGCAGACTCTGCCTTATGGCATGGGTAAACTTCCACCCATGCAAAAAAAAAAAAATGTAGACTAGTACTAAAACAGTGTTCTACACATACAGCACAATTGTTAACATACTGAAGTATTAAAAAAGAGTCATGAGGGCCATACCAATTTCATGTAATTTGATTAAATAATGCTGTCTTACCTGCATGGACTGGTAAATGATATGCCCTTACCAGGTAAAGTAGCAAGAAGGCAGGCACCAGCAGTCGTCCATCCAGATGTCACCATAACCCATCGGTGGATGTCATATTTACAAGGGGGGGGGCAGCTTCAGATATAGACTTTAAATATAAGGTAGCATTATATTTACTCTGCTTTTTACCCCAGCTAGTGGCACCCTATTGGTTAAATTCCCAAGAATCTATACTGCTCAGGCCAATGTGTCTAGCTTACCATCTTGGTATAGGGTCCCTTCTTGTAAAGAAAGCAAACACAAGAAATGGATACCAGTCTACTAAACCTAGTCTGGGTAAAACTAGTTAGCTCTGAGTATGGTAACAGTAATTGTTTAACATTGAAGGTTCTGCACACTAACCTAACTGCTTCTGTTGACTCACTGGTGGTGGTGCCACTGAGGCAGTTATTGCAACACCAAGATATTGATGAGCACTGAACAGTAAAGTGAATTCCAAGTAAGAGAAAAAATGACAGTAAGTACAGTCTCCACAACTACTGGATGCTGAGATTTCCAGGCCACATGGCATTAATTTTGTACTTTGTGTATAGAAGCTCAGAGTGAAGGTCATCACACTACAAGACTTATACCGGACTCAAGCCTGTAAAGCATTATTTCACTTTGTTTGTATTGTTTGCATGTTGCCTGCTTGGGTTTGTATGTTGCCTGCTTGGACGTGCCATGACATTTTAGGTTGCTGTGCTGCAGTTGCTGGATAGTGCATCTCTTCAGGTAACTGACCATCTGACAGAATGAGCTAGGTATGTAAGAGAAGTAGCCAAGCAGGTGGATATTTGACATATCTAAGTAACTAGCTGTCTGGCAGAAGCAAACTTTGATAATGTTTCTCTGACTACAGCTTTCCAGCATGTCATCTGTTAGTTCCAGTGCTACAAGTTTAGCATTGTGGACCTGATGAGAGTATTGCAGCAAACAGCTTGATTTCCCATTCATACAAAGAAAGCACTGTAGAGTATGCCTGAAGCTGTTTGAGGGCTGTTGCTTGGATTGCTACAGTTTCCTCAAATAGTAAGTGCAAGTCCATGGCTGACCTGTTATGTCTGAAATGTTGTCATTATATCCAATTTGCTCCATTTTGGAATGCTCTTGGTAGTACTTGTACCTTTCTGCATAGCTCAGTAGTTAAAATCCTTTATTCATTAGTTGCAGTGTGTGACACAATTTAAAAAAACAGAATAACAAAGGATATTGAATTTCTTTATGGTTTCAGCAAGATTTGTTTTCCTGCCTTAACTGTTGGATGTTCTTCGTGTTTCACTGTTGCAGTTATTACATTTGGGTAATCTGCTGGCAGGTTGCCCTCAGTCGGCCTGATTGACAAAGTCTTGGGTCCTGCGTCAGTTGCTGTCCCATCTTCCATGATGTCAGGTCATCAGGGGTATAAAACATGCAGCCGACGCCATTACATCAGTCTTTCTTGCCACACGGTGCCCGAAGCAGAAGCAGTTTGCAAGTGCCAGTCGGCTGACTCCTGAAATTTTCGTTTTTGAGTTTCAGAACCAAAGTCTAACTAAAAGCTAAGTACCCTATTGGGGAAACTTTTTCTTGCTCCTTACCAATGTCAGTAAAAGTTAATAATTGCATTACTTGTGGGAAGCAAATATCTCATAAGGATTTTCATTTTACTGTATTCCTTGCCTAGGCCCTGACCACAACGTACCTTGCTGTCGGTTTTGTGCTTTATTTAATCAGCGCACTATCCGTTGTTGGTACATTTTTGCTTCTAAATACTTTGGTTCTTGGTTTAATTATCCAGAAATGACGTTTGTTAGCCATCTGCCTACCGGAATTCCGAATAAAAAAACCAAAAGAAAAAGACAGAGACAGGCCGTTGAGGTCCAAAACTGCCGACGACGCTTCTCCTAAGCCAGTCACCAGTTCGCCAGTACTCAGTGAGGCGCTTTCGCAGCCCCTGATACCCGCTACTTCTGATTCGCAGGCCTCAGCTGAGACGCATTTGGAGTCCGGTATGCCATGAAATACTTCACCTATGGAACCTGTGGATGGCTCTACCTCAGATGGGTCCGGAGCCGCTGTGCAGGCACCGGCTTCTGAGGATGTATTCAGGCCTACAGATTTGTATATTAAACTGACACCAACTTCAATTTTAAGGCCAAAATCTCGATCTATGTCTAAAAAAACTGATGCCCGGGCCACATGTGCAGGCCCCTATGCCTGAAAAACAAATGATCAAAATGGCTGAAGATTTAATTACTTTAATCAGGGGTAGTCAACCCCCCCCCCCCCTTCAAAGAGGCCTAGGGCTAACCTTGACTATGAATCTTCTGAACAGGACTCTGTTTCTTCTGACTAACAGGATTTGTCCATACCTCCTTATGAGGACTCTGATGCAGAGGATTCCATTCCTTCTGCTTCTCCCACTGAGGATTTTTCTTTTGGGGAAACTTTACATACCTTAAGGGAACATTTCCACTGGGAAAGTCAGGATTTTTCTGAATCCAAAAAGAAGCTTAGGGATTTTCTTAGTCTTCCTCAGCATAGGCCTTTGGCTATACCTTCTGTACTAGACATTGTTGATGTGTTTTCAGAATCCAGTATGGCCCCCCGATTCCCTGCCTCCGGCTCCTTGTAAGCCAGACAGATACTACAGGGTTCCTGACTCCCACAAATTTATTTTCAAAAATCCTATTGCGGACCCTGAAACCATTTCTCAGGGGCCCAAGGGCATTAAGGCTTCTACTGCTAAAAATCCTACCCCTTCTGATAGAGACTCCAGGGCGCTGGATAGATGGGGTAAAAAGGTTTATTCTTCTGCAACCTTGGAAATCAGGGGCTTTAAACTGTCAATTCCATATGCTAAAATATCAACAGCATATCATGCAACTGCTTAAACAGAAAATGATGTTGATTTCTGACTGTGTGTAAAATAAGGACTTACAGGATTTGTTGCATTCAGCTGAACAAGTTGGAAAACCTACTTTGTAATGTGGTTTTAATTCTTTGGGGGCCTCCTGCAGGGCTGCTGTTACTGGGTCTGTGCTTAGAAGGCATGCTTGGCTTAAGGAACAATCTCTGCCTGATCATGTTAAAGCAAAACTCTTGGATGCTCCTTTGCAGTAGGACCGTCTGTTTGGCAATAAGGCTAAAGAAGTTTTAAAAAAGATGGAAGATAAAGCTAAATCTATGCAAACTTTGAAAGATTTCTTACAAGTACAACCTCCAAGATTTAGTAGGCACTGGCCTACTAAGAACTGGTCCTTTCCAGTTCCTTCCAGAGCCACTCAAGCCAAACCTAGACATTCCAAAAGCACCAGGTTTCAGTCCCAAGGGACTTTCAGAACTAAGCAATAAACAACAAGACACCTCTCTATGGTAAACAGTCTCAGTGACTTTCCTTTGAAATTACCAAGCACTTGCCTATTAGTTGCCCCTTTAGTGGGAAAACTGGCTTTTCATGCAAAAAACTGGCAACTTATAACCCAGGACAAATGGGTTTTAAATATAGTGTCCAAGGGATACAGATTTCATTTTCCCATGTTGTCAACTCCAAACGGGTGGCCAGACCTGCCCCCAAATCAGTGGGCAGAGGCTCAAAAACAAGTACTTTCCCTCCTACACATGGGGGACTATTCAACTAGTACCAGAAGAGGAAAAGGGACAAGGTTTCTATTCCAGACTTTTCCTGGTACCCAGAAAAGACAAGATATGGCGTCCAATTCTGGACCTGTCTACTCTAAACACCTTTCTGGACATTCCAAAATTCAAGGTACTCACTCTTCATCAGTTACTTCCTATGCTAGGCAAAGATGCCTGGTTGGCAAGTCTAGAGGCTTACCTGCATATCCCAATCAGGGAATCTTGCAGAAGATACCTCCGCTTCAAAGCAGGCCACTTGTATTATCAGTTCTCTGCACTGCCCTTTGGCTTATCTACTGCGCCCAGGGTATTTACAAAGTTCCTGGCTCCAGTAATTGCATTTTGCAGGCAAAGAAATATTCAAATATTTCCATACTTGGATGATTGTCTAATTCAGGCAGAAAAGAAGTCCATTCTTCCAAAACATCTGGCATTTGTAACAAGGGATGTTATGTAGTCCAATCTCGCCTACCTTCTTACTCGTGGGTTCAGAGCCAAATATCGGCTCCGAATCGGCCAACTTTTATTTACTAGCTCAAAGTCTCCCATTGGCTGGGCCAAGCAGGTATCCCATGCTGCATTGCTCCATAACACCAGATCTCGCTTGCCGCTCGTGTAGCTAGGACGTCGTGTCGCTTGGCTGTGGCGAAGTACCTTCTTTTTTTCAATTTCTTTTGAGAAATTTGCTAGTTGTTCAACCACAAAAGCTATTTTAATGGCTATTCTTGTTGCTTGTTTGCAGTGTTTTTTGTTTGTGTAGTTGGTATCCCTAACTGTTCCGGTGGGCTAGGCCCGTTTTACTTAGAGGACCTAGACCTCCTTTCTGTGTAGTGTTCCGTTTCCTTTTTGTGGATAGTGTGTTGTGAGTTAGTAAAGAACCGTGTTACTTGGAGGTTCTTTGATTGCCTTTGTGTAGTCTGAGCAGTAGTTTTCCCGCCCTTGCTGTTTTTTCAGGCTAGGTTGTTTTCAGTGGTCTGCTTGTGCAAGATGTCTAAGGATCAGAAGGAACATAAACCTTCTGGTTTTAAAAAATGTTCCAAGTGTAGTTACAAAATGCCCATTATGGATGGGCATTCCGTATGTGTTTACTGCCTAGGAGCAATTCATTTGCAAGAGTCTTGTAGCTTCTGTCACGCCTTCCATCCGAGGGTGCTCCAGGAGAGGAAAAATGAACTAATGTTGAAGGGACTCCTAAAACCTTCGTTTGAGGAGTCTTTAGACTCGACTTCTAGTTCTCAGTCCAAGTCTAAGGCTTTGAAGGCGAAGAAGAAATCTCCGGCTCCGTCTGTCTCCTCGGAGCCCCCAGAGAAAATCTCTAAACTTGACTCTACCTCCTCGGCTCCTCTGTCCTCGGGGCCGCAGGAGGTATCTGTGGTACTGGAGTCGGCGTCAGCTCCTATTTTACTGGAACCCATTCGGAGCCGGTCGCCCAATGTTAGGCATGGTTCTCCTGAGAGGAGATCCCAATCTCCCTCCCTGTCCTCCAAATCCTCCAGGCTTTCTGATTTGGATGTCAGTAGGGTGGTACAGAGGCTCCTGCAGTCGCCGGTGTTGGCAAAATTATTCTCTGCTCTGACCCATTCGGCTCCATAGCCCATCCCGATGCTTGTGTCGATGGTTCCTCCTCCGGGCACTTCCTTGTCTTCGGAGCCAGAGTGCTCCGCTCTGAGTGATGTTCCTGCCCCGGCTCCGATACCCCTCAAGGGTTTATCGGTGCTGACGTCGGCTGCGACCCTGTCAGCTCCGTCTACAGGTTTCGGCACACGGGTTTCCTCAGTCGGGCCCGAGGGGGATACTTCGGGACACCTGTCGGTTCTGAGCCTCCCTCTCGGCGCATCGGCTCAGGGGACCCCGACCCTGGTCATGACCTCAGAGGCCGGTCGGTCCTCTGATTCTGAGGGACCCGCCTTCAAGGCCATGCAGAGCGCACTGGCCAGATTCAGTTACATCACCTGGATCGGTCATTTCGTCCCCTTCCACCCCGGCTAGAGCCTCTGACGTTCCCCTATCCAAGGATGGCAGAGCCCAAAGGTCTGGGGATACCCCCATGAGCAGTCCCCAACTTTCTAAGGGCCCCTCAGAGTCTGTGCCTGAGGAGCCCCCTAGAAAGAAGTCGTGCAAGAGGAAGCACATAGACTCCCAGGACGAGTCTCTCACTTCTGATACCGACCTCGAGGAGTTGGAGGGGTCCCCCAAGTCGTCCTCTGACGTCTCTTTCTCCGACATCCTGGAGATATTGAGACAGAGAGGTGATTGGCTGTCCAAAACCCCCTCTGAGGAGGAGTCGGTATTCCTCAAGGCCTTTGGTGCTCAACCCTCCACCTCCTGGGTGTCTCCACCCTTCGACGAGCTCTTGGATTTAATTTGTCGAAGGGTGTGGGAGAATCCTGATTTGGTGGAACCTGTACCCAGAAGGCCCAATAAGTTTCTTTCTGCCCCCCCCCCCCGGGGAAAGAGTTTCTGTCCAAAGGGGTTTCTGTAGATGCCATGGTGGTGGCGGCCACACAGCAGAAGTAGCTGAGTCTTCTTCCTCCATCCATCCTCTAAAACAAGGAGTTTAGGAGCATGGACCGGTACGGGAAGCGTACCCTCTCATCAGCGACCTTTACCCTATGGTCACTGAACTACCTCTGTCATTTTACTCGGCTCCAGAGAGATCTCCTTAAGGAGTTAGGAGATACTCTAGCAGGTAACGTACCTGAGGCATTAGCACACACGGTTAACGCCCAGGTGTCTACCCTCAATTCTGTTGTCAACTCGTCCATGAAGCTCATATTGTATGCAGTCGAGGGGGTGAGTAGGGCAGCCAGTTCGGGAGTAGCCCTCAGGAGGCAAGCCTGGATGCGCCTGTGTCATTTCGCGGAGGCCTTCAAGTCTTCCTTCACTGACACTCCTTTTGATGGGTCCTCGTTCTTTGGGACCAAAGTGAAAGACACCCTCACCAGATGCAAGCAAGAAGGAAAGACCCTGTCTGCCGTAGGGGTCCATTTTTCCCTCCCCTCAAGGCCTGACCCCTAGGCTCAGAGTGGAGGGAAGATGTGGTTCAAGAAATCACAGAAGTTTTTCCCGGCCGCACAAGGTGAGTACCCCTCCAGAGGCAGAGGAGGCGGAGGTTATTCTGGAAGACGCTGCCCTGGAGGCAGAGGAGGCCCCCGCAACTCGGGAGACCGTGATTCCTTTTGCGGTTCTTCCTACCATCGTTCCTGATGTGTTGCCTGACTGTGCTATTCCGGAGCCAGTCGGGGGCCGCTTATCGTTGTACCCGGAAGCCTGGGAATGCATCACCCAGGATCGATGGGTATTATGAATAGTTTCCGGAGGTTATGCCATCCCTTTTTTGTCAGACCCCCCTCCAGTCAGGAAAATCCCGGACGTTCCACCAAGTCAAAGGGATCACGCAGCATTAGAGGTTTCAAAGCTGCTAAAGAAGGGAGTCATCCAACCTGTCCCCTCAGACCAAATCGGATTAGGGACTTACTCAAGACTCTTTTTGGTGCCGAAAAGAACAGGGGACCTGAGACCCATTCTAGATCTCAGCAGATTAAACCACTACGTTCTGAAGTCCAAGTTCCGAATGGTCACCCTTCAGTCCATTTTTCCGTTGCTGGAAAAAGAAGTATGGATGTGCTCCATCGACCTCAAGGATGCTTACTATCATATCAAAATGGACAGGGAATCCAGGAGTCACCTACGCTTCCGGCTGGGAGCCAGTCATTTTCAGTTTCGTGCCCTGCCCTTTGGTCTCACCACAGCCCCCAGGGTGTTCACCAAGTGTTTGGCGGTGGTAACAGCTCACCTGAGACGTCAAGGATTCCAAGTGTTTCCGTACCTGGACGACTGGCTCCTCACTGCCCCCACCAGGCATCTACTCATCTGAGCCAGGGACGCTACCATTACCCTCTGTCAATGACTAGGAATAACATTGAACTGGGAAAAATCTGCCTTGCTGCCCTCACAGCGTGTCACATTTATAGGCGCAGAGCTAGACACCGTTCAAATGTGGGCCTTCTTACCACATAACAGGATCAGAGTATTCCAGAATCAGGATCATGCTTTATTACCCCTCAGGAAAATACAGGCCAGATGGGTTCTTCAGCTTCTGGGCACCATGGCAGCTACCATTATGTTAGTGCCCCTAGCGAGATTACACATGAGGCTTCTTCAGTGGCTTCTTTTTGCCCAATGGTCTCTCCAAAAACTCCCCCTTTCCCACCAGATCCTACTCACGGACCGATGCAAACAGGAACTCGGTTGGTGGCTGTGCTCCACCAGTCTAGACGAGGGGAAACCGTCTGTTCCTCTGTCACCTGTCGCCACGGTGACCACGGGCGCCTCCCAGACGGGGTGGGGGGGCATTATCTTGGCAGGACGGTCCAAGGCATGTGGCAAGATCACGAGGTACATCTGCACATCAGTGTCTAAGAGATGAGAGTGGTGTTACTGGCATTGTGGGCACTTCAGAGCTCTCTTCCTCTGGGGACGATTGCAATACACTCGGATAACATGTCCGTTGTGTGGGATCTAAACAAACAAGGAGGAACCAGATCTTACCCCCTATGCAAAGAGGCCATGTGAGTGTGGCAGTGGGCTGTGTCTTCCCAACGGTTTCTAGTGGCAGCGCACATTCCGGGGAAGGCTAGTGTGATAGCAGACAGGCTGAGCAGAGCGATTCTGATTCCTTACGAGTGGTCCCTGAACCGTCTGGTTGCGGAACAGATTTTCAGCAGGTGGGGTCAGCCTTGCTGCAATCTTTTTGCCAATCCCCTCAATGCCAAATGCAGCAACTACTTCACTCTGATCCCCCCACAGGGGGAGTCACCCAGGGACGCTCTAGTCCATGATTGGCCCTCCAGTCTGCTCTATGCTTTCCCTCCGTTTCCTCTGTTACCAAGAGTGATTCAGAAAGCCATATCCTCGGGAAGCAAGATGATTCTAATTGCCCCACACTGGCCTCACCAGGTCTGGTTCTCCTTTCTCCATCCATTCGCTGTGGACAGTCCTTGGATTCTGGACCCAGTACCAGACCTACTGACACACATGGGACAGTTCCATCCCTCCCTGCGGACCCTCAGGTTGCCAGCCTGGCTACTCCACTTCCGTCGTTAGTCAGACTTCATTGTTTTTCACCTGAGGTGGTGCACATTTTATCCTCTTCTCATAAGTCTTCGACTAGGAAGATTTATTCCAGCAAATGGAAGAGATTCTCTATTTGGGCTCATGCCCAAGGAATTGACAGTTACATAGCCCCAATTGCTGTTGTTTTGGATTTCTTGTCCATGCTCTTTCAGCAGGGCTCTGCGCCCGCTACCATTAAAGTCCAGCTGGCGGCTATTTCAAACTTTCCTACCTCCTATGAGCCTTTCCTTATGGCCCATAAACTCTGTAAGGCCTTTCTAAAGGGCACCTTATTACTTCGGCCTCCTGTGTCAGAACCTATCATGCCCTGGGATCTAAACTTTGTTTTGCAAGCCCTTACTTCCCCACCTTTCGAGCCGGCTGCCACCTGTGAGTTAAAGTTTTTGTCCTGGAAGACAGCTTTCCTAATAGCCATCACATCAGCCAGACTGGTGTCAGAGATTCAAGCTCTCTCCATCAAACCCCCGTATGTAATTTTTTATAAGGACAGAGTTTCTCTTAGACCTAATCCATCCTTTCTTCCCAAAGTAACATCTACTGTTAATCTCAGTCAGTCTTTTGAGCTGCCAGTGTTCTTCCCTCAATTCTCGAACAAGGCAGAGTTTAGATTTCATCAACTGGATGTGCACAGACAATTACGATTCTATCTACACAGGACCAAACACCTGCGAAAATCTGACCAATTGTTTGTTTCCTTTTCAGAAAATAGAGCGGGTTCCCATATTTCCAAGGTTACCATTTCCAGATGAATTTCGAATTGTATTTCCTTTATTTATTCTTCAGCGGGAAAAAATCTACCGTTTCCCGTTAAGGCTCACTCTACTAGGGCTGTTTCTGCGTCTATGGCATACCATGCCGGACTATCTTTGGATGATATTTGTGCTGCAGCCACGTGGGCTTCTCCACACACCTTTATTACTCATTACAAACTGGATGTGGCTTCTAGGGGCCGGGCTTCCTTTGGTTCCGCAGTCCTCGGGAGTATCTTCCTTTGAGCCTCCCAGGATAGAGGTGCTGGGGACGCTGTCCCGCGAGTAAGAATGTAGGTGAGATTGGACTACATAACATCAAGAAGTTATGTACTCACCATAACGTTCAATGTATGTAGTCCATCTCGCCTCACATTCTTATGTACCCTCCCACCTGCCCCCTTCCTGGAGGATCTGGAGGTTGGGATTGGTGCTAGAGTACCTTTCAATGGTAGTTTGTTTTTCTTATTCCCCTTGATAGTGTTCTACCTTATTGGATTGTTATGCATGAGGTGTGATTGTTGGATTCGCAGCAAACTAGATCTGGGGTTATGGAGCAGTGCAGCATGGGATACCTGCTTGGCCCAGCCAATGGGAGACTTCGTGCTAGTAAATAAAAGTTGGCTGAGTCGGAGCCGATATTCCGCTCCGAACCCGCGAGTAAGAATGTGAGGCAAGATGGACTACATACATCAAACGTTATGGTGAGTACATAACTTCTTGTTCTAACTTGTCTAGGGTACACCATCAACGAAAAGAAATCACAACTAGTACCCTCACAAAAAATTACATTCTTCGGTGCAAGCCTGAATACAACTGCCCAGATGGCTTTCCTTACACCAGAAAAGCAAATTCAATTGATGACTTACTTTGAACAGGTGGCCACAAAAACCCTGCTATCTGTAAGACAAATTATGCAAGCCTTTGGGGTTCATGGCCTCCTGCATTGTTCTAATTCAATATGCAAGACTGCATTTGAGGAAACTTCAGTGGTACTTGAAAAATTTATGGAGTTAACATTATCACAGCCTGGAAACAATGATTCCTATCATTCCTTGCCTGCAACTAGAGTTCCTATGGTGGGCAGAGGCCTGCTGCCAAAGCAAGGGACTGCCATTCACACCACCCCCTGCCACCCAGACCCTAACTACAGATGCATCAGACTATGCATGGGGGGCTCATCTGGCAGGGACGTGCATTCAGGGCAAATGGAGCCCAAAATAAATGCACCTTCATATCAATCAAAAATAAATGCTAGCTTTACAGAATGCACTGATAGCCTTCAAGGACTACCATAATCTGGGACAACTACTGGTAAAGACGGACAACACCACAGTTATGTGGTACATAAACAAGCAAGGGGGTACACATTCCTACCCTCTCTGCAGACTAGCCATGGCATTGTGGAACACGGCCTTGAGCTACCAAGTGTAACTACAAGCTCAGTTCCTGCCAGGAAACCTGAATATGTTGGCAGACGAACTAAGCAGAAATCTCCTGGACCCACACAAATGGAAACTGGAACCACGGATTTTCAACATGTTGACACGCAGTTGGGGGAGCCCAGACATAGATCTTTTTGCCTCACCTCAGAACTACCACTTGGACAAATTTTGCACAAGAACTCCTCACAAAAAAGCCTGGAAAGTGGATGCTCTGTCCTTCAGCTGGGAAAATCTATCAGTATATGCCTTTCCCCCTCTGCCTCTGCTCTCCAAAGTTCTACTAAAAGTCAAATAGGACAAGCAAAAAATTATTTTGATTGCTCCAGACTGGCCTCGCCAACACTGATACCCTGTCCTACGCAGTCTGTCACAAATTCCTCCATGGCATCTGCCTCAGACACCTTCCTTACTGTCTCAGCAGAACAACCAGATTCTGCACCCTCAGCTCCAAACATTGAATCTTGCAGCTTGGCTAATCACTTAAGTTCCCCCTTAGCATCCCTCAGCAAACTATGGATGTCATTTTGGAGGCGAGAAGACCTAGTACTAGAAAATCTTATGCTGACAAATGGAAAAGATTCTGTTCCTGGAATCAATCTCAAGGGTTGAGCACAGCAGTGCCCAATTTACCTCAGATTTTACAATACTTAACTGAGATGCTTCACAAGGGCCTGTCTTTTTCTTCCATAAAAATCCATGCCTCAGCCATTTCAGCTCATTACAACACAGAACCCCCCTCTTCTCTCATCCTCTGCTAAAGCAGTATCTCAAAGGGGCCAAAAACTTGCGACCACCCAGGAGAGCTCCAACCCCTGCCTGGGACCTTAACTTGGTTTTGGAGAAACTCACTCTACCTCCTTTCGAGCCAGCTGCTACTGTAGACCTAAAATTTCTTTCCTGGAAAACAGCCTTCCTTTATCAATCACTTTGGCTAGAAGGATTTCTGAATTACAGGCCCTTATGGCAGTGGAGCCCTTCATCATCTTTCATGCAGACAGGGTGTCACTCAGGACCAATCCGTCCGTCATGCCTAAGGTGGTATCCAGTGTGGCTCTTAATTTGCCAACTTTCTTTCCCAATCCACAGAACAAGGGAGAGCGAATTCTGCATTCATTGGATGTACACAGATAACTTAGATTTTACTTGGACAGGACTAAATCTCTAAAGATCTGAACAACTGCTGGTAGCATTTGCCACAGGGCCAGAGGGAAAGGCTATTTCAAAGCAAACCATTTCCAAATGGATAAGCCATTGTATTCATTTCTGCTATAAGCACCATGTAAAACCTATCCCCCGGGGGATCAGATCCCATTCCACCAGGGCTGCATCTACTTCTGCAGCCTTTCTCAGAGGTGTTCCTACCAGGGATATTCTAGAAGTTGCTACCCGGAGTTCAGTTCATACTTTCACCAAGCACTATCATTTACCAATTTTCTTTAAATCCAGAGCTGGCTTCGCCACTCCTGTTTTGCAGGGCCTTATAGCTGGTCCTAATGCTGTATAAAATCCATCCTCCCAACCTTAGCTTTGGGAATCTACCCAAATGTAATGACTGCAACAGTGAAACATGAAGAACATAGTACAGATGTTCATCGTGTTTCACTGTTGCAGTCATTACACTTGGGTTATCCTGCTAGCAGGCTACCCGCAGTCGGCCTGAATTCCAAAGTCTTGGTCCGGCGTCAGTTGCTGTCACCTCCTCCCTAACGTCAGTGCGCCAGGGATATAAAAGATGCAGCTGATGCCATTTTCTTCAGTCTTTCTTGCCACATGGTGCCCGAAGCAGAAACAGTTCATAAGTGCCGGTCGGCCGACTCCTGAGATTTTCGTGTTCGAATTTCAGATCCGAAGTCTTCATTTAAAGCTAAGTACCCCGTTGGGGAAACTTTTTTCTTTCTCCAGACCAATGTCAGAAAAAGTTAATAATTGTATTTCTTGTGGGAAGCAAATACCTCATAAGGACTTCCATTCTTATTGCATTCCTTGCCTAGGCCCTGATCACGACATTGCTAATTGCAAGTTTTGTGTTAGATTTAACCAACGCACTATTAAGCCTCGGTACGATTTTGCATTTCACTACTTTGGCCGAAGATTTAATTACACAATGTCGTCGGATAGCCATCCGACTACCGCAATTCACAAAAACGCAAGGAAAAAGAAAAGGACAGACATCCGAGGTCCAAAACAGACGACGAGGCTTCTTCTAAGCCAGTCGCCAATTCGCCGGCTTTCAGTGAGGCACTTTTGCATCCCCTGACTCCCGCTACCTCAGAGCAACAGGCCACTTCCGACTCCCACGTGGAGCCAACTAGGCTGCTGGAAACTCAAGGTATTGGACCCTCAGAAACTTTTCACTCAGATGGGTCCGGATCCGCTGTGCAGGCATCTGCTTCTGAGGATGTTTTCAGGCCTACACAGTTATATGTAAAAACCACTACAGTTTCAAAGACAAAGACTAAAGCACCTCTAAAGACAAAGAAACAAGTACAGCAAACCCATGGACAGGCCTCCATGCCAAAAAAACAGATGCTCAAAATGGCCAAAGACGTAATTACTTTGATCAGGGGTTCCCATCCCCCTCCTGATAAGAGGCCTAGGCAAGAGACAGAATATGAATCTTCAGATCAGGTTTCCATTTCCTCTGACTCCTCTTCTGAACAGGAATACTCTCTTCCTCCCTATGAGGATTCTGATGCTGAAGAATCTATCCCTTCAGCCTCTCCTCCTGAGGATTATTCTTTTGGGGAGACCCTGCATACTTTGAGGGAGCACTTCCACTGGGAGAGCCAAGATTACTCAGAATCTAAGAAAAGGCTCAGAGACTTCCTTTTGCTACCTCAGCACAGGCCCCTTGCTATTCCTCCTGTTTTAGACATTGTAGATGTATTTGCAGAGTCCGGCCTGTCTCCTGACTCTTTACCTCCAGCACCTGTTAAGCCAGACAGATACTACAGGGTTCCAGATTCACATAAATTTCTATATAGAAACCCTGCTGCTGACCAGGAAACTCTCTCTCAGGGTCCCAAATGGGTCAAGGCTTCCACTGACAGGGATTCAAGGGTGCTGGACAGATGGGGGAAAAAGATTTACACTTCTGCTACCTATATGCTTAAATATCAGCAATATTTAATGTCACTGCTTAAACAGAAAATGTCAACATATTCTGAATGTACAGAAAACAAAGAAATGCAGGATTTATTGCATGCAGCTGAACAAGTGGGAAAGCATACTTTGCAATGTGGTTTTGATTCTCTGGAGGCCTCCTGCAGGGCTGCTGTTTCAGGTTCTGTCATTAGGAGGCATGCTTGGTTAAAGGAACAGAATCTGCCTGATCATGTTAAAGCAAAATTATTAGATGCTCCATTACAGCATGATACTTTGTTTGGTGTTAAAGCAGAAGAGGTGTTGAAGAAAATGGAGGACAAAGCAAAATCTATGCAAACAGTCAAGGATTTCTTACAGGTACAGCCACCCAGATTTAGCAGGAACTGGCCTACAAAGAATTGGTCAGACAGGTCACAAAGAGGCAGATACAGATGCCCCAGAGGCAGATCCCAGCCCCAAGGCTCATACAGGCCTAAACAATGGGGGTGCTCCTTCCTCCAAAAGCAGAGAAGACAAATCACAGCCATACAGGAAACAGTCCCAATGACTTTCCTCTGCCAGCACCAAGCACTTATCTGTTGGCAGCCCCCTTAGGGGGAAAACTAGCACTTTATTTCACAAAATTGGCACATGATCACCCAGGACAAATGGCAGTGGCGGATCCAGGAATTTGCAAAGGAGGGGGCGCAGTCTGGTTAGTTGACTACCGGGATGGAAGTGGGAAAGTTGGATATTGGGTGTAGTGGTTGTGAAAAGATTACTTTAAGAAGCTATGACAGCATGTTAATACTTAGAAGATAGGTACAAAAAATATATTAATGTCAAAATATTTCTGTCCATGATATATGCTAAATAAAACAAGTCTTAAAATGGAGTACTTTTGTAAATTCAAGATCATAAAACCAGCCAGATGTAATGGCATACAGAAAAAGCCCTGGCTACAGCCCAGGCAATTGAGTTCAGTTAGCAGCTTAGGTGCTTTTTGCAACTAATGCATAGAAGGGGTGACGATTTAGCCAGCTTACCTCTCTACAGGGTGATACATGTAGTGTATGGCCATGGTGCACAGCCCCACATTACATTCCTTGGTGATAACTGTGGACCACATGGGAGAATTGGCTTCAAAGGGGGGCAGCCCTGAGGCATTACATCACCATTTGAAGCAAGTGACATATCCTTGGCAATGCCCACTGCAAGCCAAACAGTGATCAAGTTGCCAGGCAAGAGCTGTGGTCAGAGAATAAAAAAATAAAACCATTTGCCAGTGCATGGATGACATGCCTGCTCCTGGTCCACTCACACCTCACCTCCAAGGAATGAATGAGCCTTAGGGCTTTCAGCAAGGGGAAATGAATGCAGTGCATGGATGACATGCCTGTTCCTCGTCCACTCACACCTCACCTCCAAGGAATGAATGAGCCTAAGGGCTTTCAGCAAGGGGAAATGAATGCAGTGCATGGATGACATGCCTGCTCTTGGTCCACTCACACCTCACCTCCAAGGAATGAATGAGACTTAGGGCTTTCAGCAAGGGGAAATGAATGCAGTGCATGGATGACATGCCTGCTCCTGGTCCACTCACACCTCACCTCCAAGGAATGAATGAGCCTTAGGGCTTTCAGCAAGGGGAAATGAATGCAGTGCATGGATGACATGCCTGCTCCTGGTCCACTCACACATCACCTCCAAGGAATGAATGAGCCTTAAGGCTTTCACAGCAAGGGGAAATGAATGCAGTGCATGGATGACATGCCTGCTCCTGGTCCACTCACACCTCACCTCCAAGGAATGAATGAGCCTTAGGGCTTTCAGCAAGGGGAAATGAATGCAGTGCATGGATGACATGCCTGCTCCTGGTCCACTCACACCTCACCTCCAAGGAATGAATGAGCCTTAGGGTTTTCAGCAAGGGGAAATGAATGCAGTGCATGGATGACATGCCTGCTCCTGGTCCACTCACACCTCACCTCCAAGGAATGAATGAGCCTTAGGGCTTTCAGCAAGGGAAATGAATGCAGTGCATGGATGACATGCCTGCTCCTGGTCCACTCACACCTCACCTCCAAGGAATGAATGAGCCTTAGGGCTTTCCTCAAGGGGAATGACTGCATCAGTGTGGTGGCCAGGAGAGAATCAAGATGGTGAGTAAAGGAATGAAGCTAAAGCCGAGTGAAAAACAAAAACAGATTCTGTTACTTTTCAGCTTTACTGTTCTGTTTCTGCAACTGTAAAACAGTAAAAAAATGAGGAAATCTTGAAGAAAATGTAGTGTACTTGAATTATTATTCATCATATTGCATATACAACCTAGTGCCAAAATGTAAAATAATTTTAAGTGCATTTCTCCTCAGAACAATATTAAGTGAGAACATGAAGGTATTTGACTGGCATATAAGTTCATTAAAACATCTCTGGTTTCCTTCTTTTGTCCTTTGCTTGCATATATAAACTATATAGCAGTTGCGAATGGTTTGTCTACAATACTTTTGCTGATGTATACAGAAGGATTGGTATCTTTACATCAGCTTAAAGAGGTTGAGTAATAATTGCAGTTAAGTGCTCACTGTCAATAACAAGAATTGTATTCTTTGCCATGGTACCAAGAAGGCTGTACATCTAAGAGGGAGTGCAACTAGAGTATTAAATTAGAAAGCAGTGAGTGTGAGGGATAGGAGGAACATTATAACTTTAAATAAAAGAAGGCAAATGTGCTGCAAGGTGTGAGACACTGGAGCTTTCCACCAATTAATGCAGTCCTTAAGTCATCATAGCTTCATATTAGAAGAATCAATTGATGTAGAACACTGACAATTACATATTTAAATTAAAAAGAGGGAGTGTTGCACTGTGCTTATCATATTATATATCGGTAACTTGCATGATGCTTAAGTTAGAACAATTTCAAAATAAAGGTGGTAAATGAAGCATTATGGCAGTACTGGTTAATATGAAGGGAATTGACACTGCATAGTTTTAAGAGCAGAAATTAATTTGTTTTCCTCCTTTTTCTGTTTCTAGACCTCTCCAGGTTTATCCAGTTTTGTATACTTAAGTGAGTTTGCCGCCTGTCAACTTTTCTGCAACATGAGGTGCTTTAAGCTCTGTTGTAGCTCACTCAAGATTGGAATTAAGACAGTGCAGACATGGTTGCATTTATTTATATAACTGGCTAAGACCCAGAAGGGGCAAATTGTTCTTGCATAAGAAAACACAGGGACATTATTGTGATTAAGTAACTTGGTTTACATTTGGGTTATCAAACTCAGGCCTTTAAAGCATTATTTATCAGCAGCAAGTTACTTTAACCATAAAGCTGTAATTATTCATAACACATCCTGCAACCTGACATCTTGAAGAGACACTGTAGTGGAATAGTGAAACACTGCAAGTTCATATTAAGTTAAGCAAAACTGTGCTGTTTTATTTTATATTTGTTCAAATATTATGAGTGGGCTGGACCCAAGGTCATTTTTCATGATTGGTTATAATGCAAAATAAGCTAATACACAGTGCTGCCAGTAGCAGACAAGTAGAAGTATAACTAGTAAATAAGTATATAACATTAGTTGCAGGCTTGTAAATGTAAACCAGTCCCAATAGTGTAATATAAGTAAAGGCAGAGTCAAGCAACAACTGATATCAATAGCAATCTTATTCTAAGTGAGCAGTAAGAACAGCTGCACTTCAGCTCATTAAAACAGAATCTGCCAAGGTTAGACTTAGATTTGAGGAGAAGTTTCTAGCAACAAACAGCATTGAATTCCAAACTATTAGATCACAAGGTGAGCAGGATGTGGTGCAACATTCTAAATGACTGTAGTGGCATTTGTGTTTGCATAATTAGTGAGCTAGAGATGGAATGGTTTAATATTTAAGAGTTGAGGGTGGACTTTTACAGGTTAGGAATAGCAAGCTAGATTCCCCCCAAGTGACTGGGAGAAGTTTAGTTTTGGGGAGTGAGACATGGCAGTGTTCATGTTTGAGAGCTTGTACAAGAGAGCTACAGATATTTTATGGGACAACATGCAGTCAGCTGTAGGTGGAGAAGGGTATGTCAGTGAAGAGTGGCGAGACATATTCTAGAGTAGATAATAATACCCTCTTCGGTATAACTGCCCAGGCTTCAAAGTTATCGTATGGGATAGCTCACATCACGTTCTCAAAGTAAGAGTTGTCCCAGACTCTCTGGGACAAGCAATAGGTTTAGGGTCTGTTGATAAACTGACATGCCTGATGGATCCTGGCTTATTTCCCATGTTTCCCTATGGGATACATTCCCCATGCATTACAAATGATCAGTGAAAGACTGACTCCACAAAACTTTGGGAGGCCCACCAAAATCTAGGGTTAGCTCTGGGACTACCTGGCAGAAGCAGCTGGGGATCTAGGAGGTGGGTAGTCACAGTAACAGGGATGACAGCTGGAAGACTAAGTAGAGCTGGGGAGGGGGGGGGATTTCAACTCTACAAAAGTTTCATACAACTTGCTATATAATCCCCTCCTGCTGATGTATATTAATAATGTTAATTTCGGACTCAGGTGCATATTAATAAGACTGTATAATGTTATGTTTATGTGCAATTTTATATATTTTACTATCAACCTATGTTAGCGTCCAGTATTAGCTATGCACTGGTCACATTTAATTTGTATTTCCTATATTTGCAAGACATGACTTTTTATAAACTAATATAACTACTTTTGTGACTAAAAAGGGTCTCGGGACCAGTATCTTTTACCAATTAGCAAATAAAATACAATAAAGCATCAAAACAGCATTGTAATAGGCCCATTTGCCACACCATATGAGTATGATATAGGATTGCTATCACTATTTAAATATTAATTTATTTAATTCTGACATCACATCAGAGCCTTTTCAAGAGACCATTATATTTTTAAAGCAACCAGCTTTCTACACTGAATGCAGGTTATGTATAGAAATGTGCAATATCCCTTCTTCTTGGTTGAACAACACAGAGGCATTCAAATAAAACTGCCTAAATGATGTTGCATTGTAAAATATAACTATTAAAGCTCTACTACATTAAATAAACACTAGGAATCGAGAATGTGGAAAGCGAAGAAAACAGCAGCGAGAAATCAAACAAAAATGAGACAAATGTGCCAGAGGCAGAAACTTACATTGCACTGGTAACAGACAACCATGCTGAAACGTTTGCCATTTGTAGTTGACATTTAGATATTGGTAGATGGTACCACTTAGGGAAGTATGTGTACCATTTCCAACACATGAGATACAGCCCTGTCCCCATTGTGCAGTTTTCTGTCATCACACTTTACCCCTATAACTATTTTGCCATACTTAATGTGCTTTATCTATGAAACTATACTAAAAAAAAAAAAATCAATGACATCACCATGACATCACAAAGTAAAGACTGAAGTCTTCTGTGCTAGTAACCTACAATATGCTAAAAATACATTAGTGACATTTCATTCCCCTGAACTAAAAATTATACAAAAGAGTAAAATTAAAGGCAACTATGCAAACCAAAGTCCTAACAAAGTCATTCTGGTATTCCAGAAGACAATGGGCAGCATTTAAAAGCTGAAATGATAAAACACTTGGGATCTCTCCCAACATTCAAAGAACTAGCAACAATCTCAAAACTCAAAAGTTATTTGAAATCAGAGACATAAATAGTGAATAGTTAACCTGACAGACCAAGAAAAGTGAATAAAACAGCAAAGTACATTCAACACACACTTCACCCAAACCATACTATCACTAGCTAAACAACACAACCCCCCCCCTCCCCTCCAACCCACACCTTCAACTAGTAATCTCCACACTGCCTACACTTTTTCTCCTGTACCTACCTCCAACATAAAAAAACTCTTAACTAAACTTAAACCCACCAAATTAGCAGCAAACAACCTCCCAAGTGAATACCTACAAATCACAGCTGATGCTCTGGCCTACCCAGTATCCATCTTGTTTAACCGATCTCTGTCAGAAAGTTACGTTCCCACATTGTGGAAAGTCTCACATATAATTCCACTCCACAAAGGCGGACCCTCTGCAGAACTAACCAGTTACCGCCCCATAGCTATTCTCTCTCCACTCTCCAAAATACTAGAGAGATGCATACACTCTCAGGTCTCACACTACCTCCTTACTAACAACCTCCTTTCCAGTACTCAGCATGGTTTCCGACCAAACCATAGCACCACCACTGCCTTACTCTCCTTTACTAACACTATCCTTCAGCATAAAAACAATGGCTATCTCTCCTCTGCTACTTTCCTAGACCTAGCTAAACCATTTGACATGGTCCCACACAAACAACTTATCTCTGTCCTCAATAACCTATCCTTCTCACAATCAGTCACCAACTGGTTTCAGAGTTACCTGTCTGACCGCCAACAATCCGTTGTATGGCAGAATGACATATCTCCCCAACTACCTGTCTCCATAGGGGTTCCCCAAGGATCCATCCTTGGACCCCTACTTTTCTCTGTTTACACCAATAATCTAGCCTCTGCCACCAAACATGGCACACTCATCCAATATGCAGATGTCTCAACCATCATCTGCTCAGCCCAGTCCCTAACCAAACTGCAAAAAGTCACACAGGAAGCCTTTTCCTCTGTTGAAACATGGTTATCCGATGCCCAATTAATACTCAACCCAAACAAAACTAAACTACTCATCTTCCAACCCACCAAACATACTCAAAACAACTCTCACTAACATCACAGCAAAAGACAACACCACTATATACCCAACTGAACACACCAAATTGCTAGGAGTGGAAATAGACAATAAACTAAAATTTGACATTCACATATCCATGACCATAAAAAAAGTCCACAAAAAACTAGGAGCATTATACAGAAATAAACAATTTCTCACCAAAGCAGCAAAGATTTCAATAGCAAATTCCCACCTTATCTCCACCCTACTTTATGCCTCTCCAGTATATACCAACCTAAGCCCCTGAAACAGTTAACTGTTGTTTATATGAATGCTTTACAGTGAAAATGAACCAAGTTTGAAGTTTTCAGAATATATGCTACTGAGCCAAATATCTGGCTGTCTAAAGATCATTTATAAAGGGAGCTCTCAACATAAATAGGAATAACCTGTCAATTAAGACTTTATCTGAATGAGTGCAGTTAGGAACCTGTCCCTTTATTTGCATGGCAGTTTTGATATGGGAAACTATGTCCTGTTGGTGGCATGAAAATGGAAGTTTTCTATTACCCAAGGATAAAATGTGTTTTAAATGTTCTTCTAAATAATGCAAAAAAAATACTATATCTGAAAGACCTTAACATGACATAAAAAAAATTCCACACATCTGTGACTTTATTTTTCTACAAGTGAAAGAGTCTTCATTGACTTAGGATACAGCATGTGCTGCAAAAGTCTCACATTTCATTACTACATCCCCTATTTCTGGGCAAATGAAAAGATGGTAACCTTAGTAATCAGAAACAACGATTCTCTCTCTCAAAAAACTACCTGCATTTGGACTAGCTATAGGCAAGTCAAACATTTTCAAAAATAGGTCCACCATTGAATAACATTCCACAAAATATCATAAACCAACAAATATATGAAATTTTAAAAGAAAGCAAAAAGACTCTCATACAGGATAAGAGATGTAAAGGTTTCTTCTAGAGTAAGTGAATTCAGTCAAATTATATTGCTACAAATATAATACTTAAAGATTGCACTCAAAGCTTTTTCTTAAAAACTGGTTTCTGTGAAAAACTTTTCACATACATCTTCATGCATGCAGAGTCTTTTGTTAGTTTATTTAATAGGTATTACTTTTAAAATACACCCTTTAAAACACCTGTCCACAACATTAGAGTTATAAAAATGCCCCCACTGCCAACATCCTGCATTATTACCACAGAGAAGCAGGATATACTTGCATAATTGAGTGGAAAATGTTGTTACTTTTAATGTGATAACTGCAAATCAAATGGCCAATTGTTATCCTATCATCGATACTTTACTACCAATTTACCAGGGTCCCTTGAGTTTCCATTTTTCTGGGAAAATGCTGGTAAATCCCAAATTTGGATTGTACGAACGCTGGCAAAATGTAAGATTTTCAGACAAATAGAAGCTAAAAACATCATAATGAAATTACAGCAAAGATTTGAGATTACACTTAAAACTAATAGGTATAATTCCTAGATGTCATTTTTTTACAACCATCAATGTCCCTTCAACTTCCATTGTCAGCACTTAGTGCTGTTCATATCAGTAAAGTAAATATAACCTGCTTCCACATGTAAATTAATGAAGGAAATCAATTGACATTTTTAGAACACTTCATTGGAAGGCGACAGTAGTAAAGGGTAATTTAAGTTTATCTGCACGAGAGTGTTCACATACTATATTTGCATGTGAAACAATTTACTGAAAACCAAAGTTTGGTGAAAATGTTTAGTCCTTGATCTTTAATCGCATTTAAAAATAACTGTTTGACCTTCTTAGAATTCTAATCTTCAAACTGTAAATACGCATGTCAAAATTACTGCAATTAACCATTTTATTCTGCTTTCACTACTGAAAATACTGACATTCACTAGCTGACAGTTCAGTTTGCCATTTTAGTTGTTTACTCTACTGTATCCGTGACTTTTACTATGCCTCAAATGAGCCTGGAGTTGTGGCTGTTAAAGGATCAACTGACCATCAACTTTTTTTGCTCAAAAAATCAGTTACAAAGTCAAAAATAATAGGAAAGCAAATGCCTAAAAATCAAAAAGACTTTTTAAATATTACTATGATTCTCAACAGGCTTTGTATTAGGTTTTACATTAACACACTTTTTCTAATAAGTATGAAATTCTTATGTCTAGCAATACTGACTGTAATCCTCAGTCATCTACTAGAAAAACAACAACTGGCAAGTGACAGTGAAAACATATTATGCAAAAATTAAGACATTAAAATGTATGCTTAACAGTCCACTTACTGAGTAAACTCACATAAAATAATTAACCCACTATACGAGAATTCCCCATTTAAGTTTATTTTGAATTCTAACTCAACCTCTTTGCTCACAAATCAAGGACAATGCCCTGACAGAAGCTCAAAATCAGGGATAATGTATATATATTTTAAATATTACTCGCCACTTACGTTATTTCCAAACAATAAGTAAAACATCAATACCTTCTATTATTGACTTAGTGCAACCCCCTCATTAAAACAATTTACAAGAGAACGGTCAAAAGCACGAGTCAAATGAGTGACAGGTAAGTTGTGAATCTTCACCAAGTTCGAGTAACGCAGCTGTCATTTCCAAAGCTGCATATGGAAAATCTCACAACTACGAAATCACAAACTCTGGTGAGTAAACTTTTAAAGGAGTCCGGATTTCTGGTCAATTGTAAACCACTTTCAAGATTTTGTACTTCACCATGTTTTCCCACCAAAATACAGTCACTGTCTGACACAAACTTTTTTCAACAATTGACTCTTATCCAATAAATATACCCTTATTATGTTGTTTTTACAGCTCCGCAGTGTTGGTTACTCCGTTAAAAAATTATAGAACTCCAGCATAGACACATTTTGCTAGATATTTCAACAGATAAGACTGATAGTGAACATATTCGCCAGTGCAGTGGTTAAATGTCTGCTCTAATCTTTCCTCAAGTTTTCGTTATAGTTACCATGTGGCAGTTCAGTCTGTCAGGATATTTTAACTGTATTTACTGATCTGTCAAAGCACATTTATAACTCTTTTTATTGTATGATTTGTGCGCACAAAGCCTCGCCATTTAAGTTTCTTAAAATGAGACAAGACACAAACTGCGAAGTATAAGACTGTACACTACTTAATGTAGGTACATTTCAAAGGACTGGCACTTTCTGTTTATCACAAGAGCATTTTTGAGTACGATGCTGACAGTGGGGCAGGCGCATACCTCACCTTTTAGAGCAAGAAATCTGGACAAAGCCATATTTTTAAATATTGGTCCTACAAACTTAGAAAGTTGATAGAACAACAGGTTTTGCATTAGCAGAATTTTCTGAAGGGTATGAAACCAGAAACTCAAACGTCTGTGATTATTTTCTGATTTCAGCCTTTAATGAATTGCCAGTGATTTGCCAGAAAAACACACTTTTATAAAAAATGCACTAAAATATGAAGCAAAAACCTGGATTTTCTACTATAATCTGTACAGTTGAGAGGCATAGGACAGGCGTAGTTTCTAAGGAAACCAATGGAGTAAAACGCGTAGAGGTGAATAGAGAATGCGAGATACTGAGCAGTCAGGATTGAACGGCTGACTTTGGAGTGACAAGACAGAAATATGCAAGCACCTAACAATAATAGTGGGCTTTGTTTCTTCCTTTAGGCTGGGGACGCTACAGAATATGCAGGCTACAGTGGCAGCTGTAATGTAGCTGAACCTTTACAGAGTCAGTCCAGATTTATAGTACCCATATTAAACAAATAATGGAAAAGGAGTGAAATGTTCAGACGCAGATCAGACTGAGTTCAACACCGTTTGCTACAATTGGTGCCATACTCAAAGCAGCTGCTACAAACGTTTTGAGTATCCTGACAAATGTTAGTGTGATTCAGAGCATCCGCTTTCTTCTACCTTTTATTTCTTTGCTGTAGGAAGAAGAAATAAAGAAACAAAACGCCCCACTGTTTCTTTGCAAAAGTCGCAGGTGATACACTGCGTTATGGTACTCCAGAGTCTGCTTCAGAATAGTCCCGCTTGCGTATTATTTTTTCAGAACACGCAGTAACATTGTCACTGAACCTTTACTAAGCACACATTAAGGTATTTACACCACACCACTCAATTTTATAAATTTTGCCTCATATTTTGGTCTGTTTCTCGCAAAATCTTTTTCGGGGGGGGGGGCAAATATGCGAGGATTAAAGTCACCAAATAATAATAAGCATTTGTGTTTCAAACTTCATATTTGTCAAATAGTGCTACTGCAAAGCCTTTTATTCTATCAACTTTCTACGTTTGTAAGATCACCAATTTGGAGATTTTGCCCTCTGTTATGTCAAGCTTTGTCCAAGTATGGTTTAGTGTTTATGTTCAACGTACCAGTTTCAGTAACACAGTTAGACCCTCTAACAAATGTGTGCAGAGAGACGAAGAATTTTAAAGTACTTTTAGTCTGTATACAAATATACCTTTCTTATCAGGGCTGATTTCAGGACAAATACGTAGTAAGAGCGCCGCAGCAATACCCAGTATCACTCAATTATAACAGCTAAAGCCATCAACCCGGAGTTACCGAAAATACACTGGCAAACGGCACGGTAACAGCATCTACACAGGACTGCATGGTTCCTCCTTGATCCTATACACACGTTTTCTTCTTAGCCTTCGTCCTTGATATCTACCTATCACAGCTCTCTCCAACCCGCCTAAATTACAACGGAGATGCAGTTGGAGGTGGATTGTTATAAAAAAAACAAAATAATCTGACTGCAACCTCCAATCGCATCTCCGTATAGGTGCATTTGGTGACGGGATTAAAGAGGTAGCTTACTTAAAAAAAAAAAAACAAGTTTAAAAAGGGGCTGGCGCGAGTTTGGTGACAGATTAAAGAGGCAACTTATTTAAAAAAAAAAAACAAGCAAGTTTAAAAAGGGGCCGGCGCGCGCCCCTGCGCCCATGCCTAAATCCGCCACTGAATGGGTCTTGAATATAGTGTCACAGGGCTACAGGTTCCACTTTCATAGGTTCATACTAGGCTATCTGCCCTGGGGCAATTACAAGCCTAGCCCGATTTTGTTTGGTTTATGCCACCCCTTGATTTGAGTATACTGTGCCCTTTTTAAGGTTTAGTTTACTGTGCCTCTGTCAAATAGTGACACAGAAGTAATCCCCGGAACAAACCTACGATCCCCCATCCACTCATCAAGATTCTTCTTGAAGAGATTCAGTGAGGTGCTCTGCCAAACATGAATTGGAATTCTATTCCAGAGCGAAGGGAGCCTCTGGGTTATGAATCTGTCCCTCCAGCAAGTTCTATTTATTTCTGTGCTGAGGTTCAAGTCCCTCGAGCATGTGGCTCTAAGGGATTTAGATTTACTGAGGTGGAGCATGTCCATTAATTCTGGATTGGACATGGCTTTATATGTCAGGCATAGATCGCCTCGAAGTAGGCGGTATGCAACTGAGTAGAGCTGGAGTTTTTTTAACCGAGCAGCATATGGCATTTGCTTGAGTCCCTTGATCCTCTTGGTGAGGTACTTTTGGGGTCTTTCTAATTGCTGCAGGTGTCGGGTAAGGTACATCCCAAAAGGGGCATTATATTCTATGATAGGCCTGATGAGGGATGAATAAAGGGGCACTATTACCTCTCTTGATCTAAATGTGAATCCTTTCATGATGAGGTGGGCTACGTAGAAGGTCTTTCTAACCACTTTGGCAATGTGGTTGTCAAAGGAGAGACTGCTATCAACTTGGGTCCCCAGATCCCTAATTACTTTCTCTGTACTTAATGGGTTACCGCCTATGTGGTAATTTGTGGGCACATTGTTTTTGCCAAAGGGTATGACTATACACTTTTTGGCATTTAGCTTTAGACCATGGCTCTGGCACCAGTTATCCATCTCTGTGAGACCTTTTTGAAGGATGTTTGTGTCAGCTGGAGAGTCGATTATGGTGCCCAGTTTGCAGTCATCTGCGAACTTGGTGAGCCATAGTCCTCCCACGTTGGCCTGTACCTCGGAAAAGTATATACCGAACAATAGCAGTCCCAGGACAGAACCTTGTGGGACGCCACTTGTGACTGGTTTCGAGTCTGACATGGCTCCAGCAACTCTCACTCTGTGGGTTCTGTCTTTGAGCCAGTTTGCGACCCATCTTGTGACATAGGGGTTTATATTTAAGCTGGATAGCTTATCTATGATGCCCGAGTGGGGTATTGTGTCAAATGCCTTTGCTAGGTCCAGATAGGCTGTGTGGACTACCTTCCCTTCATCTATGGCTTTGGTGACTGTTTCAAAGAAGTCGACCAGGTTCAAAAGGCAGGATCTGCCATTGACAAAACCGAATTGGGTAGGATCTAGTGTCTGTAGGTCCCCAATGTCTTTGTTTATGAGCTCCATGATGATCCTCTCCATAGCCTTGCAGATTAGGCTGGTCAGGCTTATGGGGCGATAGTTTCCAGGGTCCGTAGAGGCTCCACCTTTGTGGAGTGGGACCACTGTTGCTGTACGCCATTCTGTGGGCACATATCCTGTAGTGAGGCTGAGATTGTACAGCTGTTTTATTTGAGGGGTTAGTTCTTCTTGGAGTTCATGTAGGACGCAACCCGGGACGCCATCTGGTCCCATGGAAGCAGTGTTTTTTGCTTTGGAGAGGGCAGCCTTCACCTGAGCATCAGAGATGTTTGGGAGGCAGCCCTCTGCCGGGATAGATACTTGCTCTTTTGAGGGGAAGGGGGTGGAGAAGTTTGCACTGAACCTGTCTGCCAGGATATTGGCGATGTCTGTGGGTTCAGTGTATTTTTTGTCGTTTAGAATCAACTCAGAACAAGTCTGGGAGATGCATCCCAGGTTCCTAACATAACTGAAAAAAGCCTTATGATTGTCTTTAGTGTCCTGTGCAATTTTTCTCTCGAAGCTGGCCTTGGAGGATTTTATGAGGGATCATAATTTTTTGCTAGTACTGATCAGAGCTGCCTTCCCTATTAAGGATATTGCTCTATCATGTAGTAGCTTCCTCCTTCTGTTGTACAGTTTATTTATGGCTGGGGTCCACCAGACTGGACGCATGCCTTTGGATGATTGGGTCTTGGTTTTGTTTGGGATAGCATGATCCATGCATTCCTGGAGATGTCCGTAGAATGCGTTTATATAGGATTCTGCAGTTTGGGCCGTAGTTTCCACTGGCCCTGGGGCCTTGAAGGATTCCACTTCGGTTTTGAGAAGTGAGAAGTTCGCTTTTGAGAAGTTTTTCACTGTGGTTTTCTGGGTTGGGGGTGGGGTCGGGATGTGGATATCCAGTGAAATTAATGTATGGTCTGATCTTACCAATGAGGGATATACTTCTGGTATGGAGCATAGAGTACCCATGTTGGTAATTATCAGGTCTAGTATGTTATCCCCTCTTGTGTGAGTGGTGACTAGTTGTTCCATAGCATTTGAGTTTATAATTTCCAGGAACCTTTGGGCTAAGGTGCTGGGGCTTGAGTAGTGCTCCCAGTCTATTTTTGGGTAGTTGAAGTCGCCCAATATAATGGTGTTCGGAGAGATCTTCATGTTCTCCAATGTTTTCAGGAAAGCCGAGTGGGATTCCTGACTTTGAGAGGGTGGTCTGTAGGATGCTGTAAACTGAAAAGCAGTCTTGCCCACTGTTAGTTGCACATGGATGATCTCTGATACTTCGTACAATGCCACTAACCTGGAGGTGTGGATATCCTTGATAAATATGGAAACTCCCCCTCCTTTTGTGGTTCGGTCTGGGTTTTGGGGCCGAAAAGCATGATATGAGGTATTACCTGGTAGTGCTGGGGTGCTCTCTGGAGCCTTGGACCAGGTTTCTGTCACTGCACAGATATCGATGTTCTCCATACTGAGGAGAGCTTCGAGTTCGTGCATCTTGAGGTTAAGACTTCTGGCGTTTAGCAGCATTACCCTTAGTTTCTTGTTCCTTGTGCTGTCTATGGAGGTGGGTTTGACTTTTGAGCCTTGCCTAAAAAAGGCACTATGGGGGTGGCAAGAGCCTTTGCCAGTATCCCAAAGCCCAGTGGTGACAGGTGAAGTCATCCTTAGCGAAGCAACGTGGCTTTTCGAGCATGTCATCCCAGGCTGACAGACACTGGATCCCCTATGAATGACACCAAAATTTTAGCCAGTTGTTAAAATCGATCAGTTTGTCTTTGTACTGTGGCATCATTCTAGGTGAGGGTAAGATGCTGCTCAAGGTCAGGGTCATACCGGCCTGGGCTACATGATCAGAGAGCTCCTCTATGTCTCTTTTCATGTAGTCCAGGGAGGTACGTCTCAGGTCATTCACACCAGCATGTACGATGACTGAGTCATATTTGTATTTGCTTTGGAGTGACCTGAGTGCTTGCGTTATGTGGTGGATCCTAGTGCCCGACAGGCAGCTCACTGTGACCTTCTCTTTGTTCAGCCTGGTGAGCGGGACGTCAGTGTGTCTGACAATAGTCACCTATTACAAGAGTATCAGGTGTGTTATTGAGCCTTAAGGGCTGTGGCTGCTTGGCACACTGACTTTGTGGGCTATGTGTTGTGCGTGTTTTGTTTTGGGGTAGCGTTTGCTTGGATGTCTGCTTTGGAGGCCTCTGTTGCTTAGGTAGATTTTTATTTAGAGCCTCTGAGTATGTTTTTGTGTATTTATGTGTTTGGTTCGCTGATGTGGTGGGACTATGTGATACTGGAATTGTGTTGTGTGAGGTTACCTTCTCCTCCTGACTGGTTTCACCAGTTTTGAGATGAGAGAGCTCAGCCTTCAGTTTGGCTATATGGTTGCATCTCTCACATATATTTGAACCTGTTTGGAGGAGGAGAGGGTTGTCCGTGTACATGAGACAGTTGTAACATTGCCTCAAAATTCCCAGATTCACCAGCTGGACTGGAGAGGAAACCATTGACTGACCTTTGGACATGCTAGAGTAATATAGGGAAACTGAATTAAGACGGACCAATAGGGGTCAAGGTAATCGTAGAGAGTATAAGAGTAAGTAGTGCTTATGGTTTATAGTGCTAACTTGTAAGATTACTTCTTTGGACCAGTGAAGGGCCTTAGAATGAGAATATGGTGTTTAATTTGAGAGACAAAGCAGTTCTAAGGTAAAAAGTGAAGAGCAGACTTTGTGGAGCAAGGAATAGTTTAAACCCAATTAGGCGGCGCTGCCCGTTGTTGCGCTATGCACAAAAACGCACAAAATAGGGTTTTAAGAGAGGGAGATCAAGGAGTTTGGAATTGACCCAAAATGGCCAATAAAACTACAGTTTCAAGGCAGTAACCACTCCCACAGGGGCAGGCAGGCTGCTCAATGTTTATCACTGCCACTGATGAACAGAGAGACTTCCCTTTAGCCCAAGCAAAAAATGGCCTCCAAGAAACTTACAAACAGTTCAGAACAGCAAGCCTGTAACTGAACTTTTTTAAATCTCAGAAAAGTGGGAAAAAAGCAAGTTTTTTTGTTTTTTTAAAGATAGCAGAGGTTCACAAGTATCAACAAGTTGTAGCAGTGCAGTAAATGACCCCACACCTGAGTGCTAGGCCAGAGACAGATCCTTTCACACCCTGCCAAGGGCAAAAGGTATGCCAGACCTGCCACACAATCACTGGGCAGAGGCATAAAAGCAAGTTTCATCCCTCATAGACATGAGGGCCATTCAGCGAGTACCACATTAAGAGCAGGGACAAGGATTTTACTCAAGACTTTTCTTGGTACCCAGAAAGGACAAAGCCTGGAGACCAATACTGGACCTGTCTACTCTAAACACATTTCTGGACATTCTAAAATTCAAAATGTTGACTCTGCAGCAGCTTCTGCCCATGCTGGGCAAGAAGGCTTGGCTTGTAACTTTGGACCTAAAAGAGGCATACTTGCATGTCCCAATCAGACAATCTTGCAGAAGATACCTCAGATTCATAGCTGGCTCGATGCACTACCAGTTCTCTGCACTGCCCTTTGGCTTATCTACTGCACCCAGGGTCTTCACAAAATGCCTGGCACCAGTAATTACATTTTGCAGACAAAGAGGAATTCAAATATATCCTTACTTGGACGACTGCCTTATTCAAGCAGAGAACAAGGACATTCTACTAAAGCATCTGGCGTTTGTAAAAAGATTACTAATTTGCCTAGGGTACAAAGTAAATGAAAATAAATCAAAACTAGTACCCTCTCAAGAGATAATATTCCTGTGTGCAAGCTTAAATACAACTGCCCAGATGGCTTATGTCATGCCAGACAAACAAAGGCAACCGACTACTTACTTCAAAATGTTGGCAACAAAGACCCAGTTATCTGCAAGAAAAATTCTGCAGGCTTTGGGCTTCATGGCATCCTGCATTCTGCTAATTCCATATGCAAGACTGCATATGAGGAAACTACAGTGGTATCTAAAAAGTGTTTGGACTCAACTTTGCCACAGCCTGGAAACTTTAATTACCCTCATTCCCTGCCTGCAACAGGAGTTTCGATGGTGGGCACAGGCCTGTCACCACAACAAGGGGCAGCCATTCACTTTACCCACAGTCAGGCAGACATTAACAACAGATGCATCAGACTATGCCTGGGGGCCCACATGGCAGGAAAATGTAGTCAGGGCACATGGTCCACAAGCCAAATGCATCTTCATATCAATCAAAAAGAGATGCTAGCTGTTCAGAATGCCCTGACAGCTTTCAAGTATCTACTTCATCCAGGACAACTACAGATAAAGACGGACAACTCCACAGTCATGTGGTACATAAACAAGCAGGGAGGCACACATCCCTACCCCCTCTGCAGACAAGCCACGACTTTGTGGGACACAGCATTGACTTATCAAGTTCTCCTGCAAGCACAATTCCTGCCAGGAAAGATAAATACTCTGGCAGATGAACTAAGCAGAAGCCTCATGGATCTCCATTAGTGGAAACTGGATCCACAAGTCTTCAGCATGATAACAAAGAAATGGGGATGCCCAGAAATAGATCTATTTGCCTCCCTTCACAACTGCCAACTACAAAGATTCTGCACAAGGACTTATCACAAGCAAGCATGGAAAGTGGATGCCCTATCCTTCAGCTGGAAAACCCTAACAGTATATGCCTTTCCTCCACTGCCTCTCCTCCCTAAGGTACTCCTAAAGGTCAGACAAGAGAAGCCAAAAATGATACTGATTGCCCCAGACTGGCCCTGTCAGCACTGGTACCCAATCCTAAAGAACTTGTCTCAAGGTCCAGCCTGGACATTACCTCAAATTCCTCACTTACTGACCCATCAAAACAATTAGATCCTGCACAGCCAACTCAGGACCTTAAACCTGGCAGCATGGCGGATAATGTAGCCATTCAGAACACTCCTCCCTCTTAAGCGGTGATTGATGTTATTTTGGAGGCCAGGAGGCCCAGTACCAGAAAATCTTATGCAGAAAAGTGGAAGAGATTCTGTGCTTGGAACCAGGCACAAGGAATTGACACGTTTGTACCAAATATTCCTCAGATTTTACAATACTTAACTGAGATGCTGGACAAAGGCCTATCCTTTTCATCAATTAAGATCCATGCCTCTGCCATTTCAGCCCATTACAATAAGGAACCACCTATTTTTTCTCATCCATTAATAAGGCAGTACATCAGAGGGGCCAAAACATAAGACCTCCAAGGAGAGCACCAGTACCTGCAATGGACCTCAATTATGTCTTGGAAAAACTCACACTGCCTCCTTTTGAGCCAGCCTCAACAGCTGGTATAAACTTATCCTGGAAAACAGCTCTGCTCCTAGCAATTACCTCTGCAAGATGAGTCTCAGAGTTACAGGCACTCATGGCTGTGGAACCTTTTATCATTTTCCATCCAGACAGGGTTTCTCTGAGAACAAACCCAACATTTACGCCTAAGGTAGTGTCCAGTGTGGCTCTTAACCAAACCATTCATTTGCCCACATTTTATTCAAACCCACAGAATAAGGGTGAGAGACTTCTGCATTCTTTGGACATACACAGACGGGTACGCTTCTACTTGGACAGAACTAAAGCTTTCAGAAAGACTGAGCAACTTTTAGTGGGATATGCTGCAGGATCACAAGGAAACGCTATCTCAAAGCAGACTATTTCAAAATGGAGAGGCCACTGCATTTGTTTCTGCTATTCACAACATGGCAAATCAGTGCCTAAGGGCATTACGCCACATTCAACCAGAGCAGCAGCCACTTCAGCAGCCTTCCTCAGAGGAGTACCAACCAAAGACATCTTAGAGGCTGCAACTTGGAGTTCAGTGCACACTTTTACAAAGCAGTACCACTTGCCTCTCTATTCTAAATGCAGAGCAGGCTTTGCCACTGCAGTTCTGCAGGGCCTCATAGCCTCTCCTAATCTTATTTAGCTCTAGCCACCCATCCTCAGCTTTGGGATTCAACCCAAGTGTAATGACTGCAACAGTGAAACACGATGAACATAGTACAGTTGTGTACCTACCATAAATGTAGATGTTTGAGTGTATTCATTGTTGCAGTCCAGGTTACCCACCCACCATCCCCCTTTCCTTTGATGGGACTTATCTGTACTTCTCTATTCTATACAACCTATGTGGTGTATTTGCTTGTCGATGAAGGAAATTATTACTGTAGTGCACGCATGCTTATTGGCATAATTTTAGCCTACCCTTTTGGGGGCACCTGACATCTGGGGCAAGAAAAACTGAAGTAAATGGCGTCTGCTGCATCTTTCATACCCCTGGCGCATTGACGTCAGGGAGGAGGCGACAGCAACCGACACCGGACCAAGACTTTGGAATTCAGGGCGACTGCAGGTAGCCTGCCAGCAGGATAACCCAAGTGTAATGACTGCAACAGTGAATACACTCTAACATCTACATTAATGGTAGGTACACAACTGTACTTTGTGTACACTTACCATAAATGTAGATCTTCGAGTGTATTCACTGTTGCAGTCCTGGTTACCCCCCCCCCTCCAGCCCCCTATTTTTTCTCTTACTATGCCTCTCCTTTATTTTACTACACTTAAAAGCCTTTTTGGTGTATTTGCTTTTGTTAAGAGGTATATTTTTGTGTTTGAAATTATTTATATATATTTTGCTCCCGTTTTGGGAGGGCAGCTGACATCTGGGGCAAGAAAAACTGATGTAATGGCGTAAGCTGCATGTTTTATAACCGTGACATCATGGAAGAAGGGACAACTGATGCAGGACCCAAGACTTTGTTAATCAGGCCGAATGAGGGCAACCTGCCAGCAGATTACCCAAATGTAGTGACTGCAACAGTGAATACACTTGAACATCTCCATTTATGTTAAGTGTATACAACTGTACTTTCCTTTCTTTCACATTTCATCTTTTTATCAGTTTCCTTCTTCTTCCCAATTTTTCTGCCTTCATCTTCTATGCATCTTAACTTTGAAATAATTTTGTGCTGTATATGCTTTGGTTCACCATAACATTCATTGACATTTGAAATGTCAGTAAACCGTCTTTTGACTTGCTGCTTTTTTTTTTTCGCTGTCTTAGCCTTTCACATCTCTCAGTGGTTTGTACTCTTTGCTATTATCCTTGTGTATTACATGCTAAAGGGTTATTAATCAACCCCTCCCCCTTTGAGTACCCACAAGAAATTGTTCCTGGTATCTAAGAATTCAGGCGTAGCAGGCAAATGTCTGACAGAATCAGATCCAATATATTCAGTGCAGGTGATTTCACTTTGTCACAGATAAAGCAACCCATAAGAGTTTGGTGGGTGAAAAGTGGCTTATGAGGTGGAAGACTTGAAAATTAGTTGAAAATGCTGTGGAAAGCATGAAAAATATTAAATTTGAAGTTGTTGTTTTCATTTGGTCTTCAACCTGGGGGACTCTGATCCAGCACAGATCTGACTTGGCCTTATACTCTAGCATCAGATCCAAAGTCCCAGCTCCTTCCCTACCCATAATGCATGCTGTCCCTCCACCTTCAGATCTCATTTGCTGCTGGATTTGAACAGCACGGGTTTCCACTGCTTCAATCTCCATAGTTAGTAAGTCTTGTTTGGGTTTTATTCTTCTCCTTTTCTCTAGTTTTCTATCCTTCTATCCCCTACCTTCCCCTAGTGCGTCTCCGTGTTGGTCTCTATCCAAAAAATAAAATCAATCTTTTCTATGTGTGTGTGTGTGTGTGTGTGTGTGTGTGTGCAGCTCGCACGCAAGTGCTTAGGCCTTCCTTTGCCATGGCTGACACCCCTAAGCCAGGCTTTAGAAAGTGTGCAAAGTGTGGGCATAAGCTACCACCCTCCGATGCCCACAATCTGTGTGCTGTCTGTCTGGGATTTTCCCATTTAGGTTCTTCCTGTTCAATCTGCACTGGCTTCAACCCCAGCGCTTTGATCGACAGGAAGAACAAGCTTATTTTAAAGGCCGTTCTCCCACCTCCTGCAGATGTGGCTTCTTCATCCGCCCCAGCTTCTGCGACTCAACCCCCTGCTAAATAGCCCAGGGACAGAGAGAAGGCCCATACTAAGGAGCAGGATTGGCCTAGGAAGAGGCCTCTAGAATGATCTTCCTTGGAAGAGCCCCCATCTAAGTCCTGCTCAGGTCTGAACAGGAGTTCCTTTCGGCTCAGGTCTCTATGCTTTTCCCTGGAGCCAGAGACTTCTAGGGTTTCACCACCTCTTCTCGGCGCCATTCTAGGCTGGGGTCAGTGGCCTCTTCAGTCTAGTCCCCTTGGAGTCTGTCCAAAACCAAGATGAACAGGATGATCTTGAAATTCCTTTGGGTCCAGATTTAGCTGGGAGTCTTGCCTGCTCCATCCCCTGCCAGGGCCAGGAGCATGCAGTCCACCTTCCTCCCTATTTCTCCTTTGATCTGGCCTTTGGTTTCAGAGTCCTTGGGTCTGAGGTTCCCAGGTGTTGAGGGGTCGGCATCGATGGTCCTTGGTACCTTGATGCCGACCGTTGCATTGAGCAGTTCGGCTCCAACATTTTCAGAGCAGACTGACTCTCAGAGCCGTAGTCCTGGTGTCTGATCTGAGGGGATGGCATCAACTTCAAGATTTTCAGAGTCACCCTTCCCCTTGGGGCCGCAGCTTCAGTCCCCCCCCCCCAACTCCAAGGGTAAGAGGATACAGCCTCGGCCCTGGCCATTCTGCTTTCAGGAGTTCACTCACCTCTGGCTTTCAAGGTAGTGGAGAGGGTCCTCTTGGCTCCATCGAGACCCTTGACACACTTGTTCTCTGATTCCGCCCATGCTCCCTCTCTTTCTGGGCCAGAGTTTTCCATCCTGCCCCCTAAGGGACAGCCTGCTGCTAGTTCACCTCGGGAGGTTCTGATCCTGAAAATCCCTGGAGCACCCTCAGAAGCATATGTACAAGATGAGGCACTTAGACCCCTCCAGAGTCTCTCACTGATGATACTGACTTGGAGGAAAAAGATGGCTCCCCCCGATCACCCCCAGAGGATGTCTGCTTTGGAGACATCATGGAGATTCTTTGCCAAAATGGTGGGTGGTCTACCTTCAAGCCCAATCCTGACGAGTCTGTAATCCTGGAGGCATTTGGCACAGGACCTTTTACCTCCTGGGTGTCCCCCCCCCCACAGATCCTTTAGTGGATCTTATCTCCAATAGGGTGTGGAAAGAACCGGACACACTTCCGCCTATTTACAGATGCCTGGACAAGGCTGAGGAGAGCTTTTTAGTCTACCTTCCAGACGGAGTCTCTGGCAATGGGTTGTTTTAGGAAGTTGGCTTACGCTTCAGCCAATTTTCCCTTATGTGTGCTGAATTATCTGGCATGTAGTCAGATTACAGAGGGACCTGGTCAAAGAGGTCACTGAGTCTGCCACAGGGTCCATGTCGGCAGAGGAGGAGAAGGTCTTCTCCTCCCATATGGCCACCCTCACTTCTATTTCGAATACGTCCATGAGACTTCTCTCACATGCTACTGGGGGTGCCTCGAGGACTGCGGGGACTGGCGTGGCCATCAGGCTACATGCCTGGCTCCACCTTTGTGCCTTTTCATAGCCCTTCAAGGCATCTTTCACAAATGCTTTCTACAAAAGTTCCACCTTGTTTGGAAAAATGGTTCGTGACACATTAACCCAGCATTAGAAGGATGGGAAAATCTAGTCTACTTTCAGGATCCCCTTCTCTCCACAAAGATGTTTTACAGGGACTCGGCATGGGGTCAAGAAGCTGTGGTTTTGGAAGTCTCAGGAGTTATTCCGAAGAAACTCAGGATACGTCTTCCCCGAAGGGCAGAGGGGGATATGACAGGTGCCACCCTCATGGCAGGGGGGGGGTCTGAAGAACCAGGGGTCTTGGGATGCTTTCCTAGACAGACTCTTTCAGCAATGCTGAGGGATTGCCTGACTGCTCATCTCTGGAGGCAGTTGAGGGTGCCTGTCTCTGCACCTAACAGCCTGGGACTCAATTCCAAATGATCTTTGGATTCTGTAGGTCATATCCAGAGGTTACTGTATCCCCTTTCTTCATCCCCCTGTTCCAACTAGCCACCTCCCAAACATTCCACCCAGTGAACAGAAGGAAGCAGCCGTAGAAATTGCCAGGCTGCTCGCAAAATGAGTCATCCAGCTTGTCCCCAAAGTCCTTCCTGCACATGAAAAACTCAATGTGCTTGGTGGACCTCCGGGATGCATGCTACCATATCAAGATGGACAGGCACTCCCGGAGGTTTCTCCTCTTCCAGCTAAGAGATAAGTCATTTTTAGTTCAGAGTGCTCCCCTTTGACTCATCACTGCCCCCAGGTGTTTACCAAAGTAATGGCGTTAGTGGCGCCTCACCTGCGGCTGCAAGGATTTCAGGTCTTTCCCTACCTGGATGATTAGTTCCTCTACACTCCCTCTAGGCATTGGCTAATGCAGACCAGGGATCATCTTCTTCATATAGCCCTGTCCCAGGATATTACCATAAATCTCATGAAGTCCCAGCTGACAGCCGTTCAGGTGTTGGATTTCATAGGTACGCGAATAGACACTGCACAAGGCAAAGTGTTTCTGCCTCCAGACAGACTGTCTTCACTCCACTATCATGTACAGGACATTTTTCAAGCCCAGTTATCCCCCGACAGGTTTAGATGTTCATGTTTCACTGTTGCAGTCATTACTCTTGGGTTATCCTGCTGGCAGGCTACCCGCAGTCGGACAGAATTCCCAAGTCTAGGTCCGGCGTCGGCTGCTGTCACCTCTTCCCTGACGTCAGTGCGCCAGGGGTATAAAAGATGCAGCCAACACCATTTTCTTCAGTCTTTCTTGCCCCGCGGTGCCCAAAGCAAAAGCAGTTCGCAAGTGCCGGTCGGCCGACTCCTGAGATTTTCACAGATGAATTTCAGATCCGAAGTCTTCATTAAAGCTAAGTACCCCGTTGGGGAAACTTTTTTCTTGCTCCAGACCGATGTCAGAAAAAGTTAACAATTGTATTTCTTGTGGGAAGTAAGTACCTCATAAAGATTATCATTCTTACTCTATTCCTTGCCTAGGCCCTGATCATAATGTTGCTAGCTGTCGGTTTTGTGCTAGATTCAACAAACGCACTACTAAGCGTCTGGTTGATTTTACTTATTGCTTTGGCCGAAAATTCAATTACATAATGCCATCGGAACAGCTGACGACCGAAGTTTCTAAAAAACGCAAGGAAAAAGAGAAAGTCAGGCATCCGAGATCCAAAACCGACGACGAGGCTTCCGCTAAGCCAGTCACCGGTTCTCAGTGAGGCACTTTCGCAGTCCCTGATATCCGCTACCTCAGAGCCACAGGCTGCTGACGACTCCCACGTGGAGCCAGCTAGGCCCCTGGATACTCACGGTATTGGACACTCGGAAATCATTCCCTCAGATGGGTCCGGAGCCGCTGAGCAGGCATCGGCTTCTGAGGGTGTTTTCAGACCTACACAGCTATATGTAAAGCCTACTTCAGCTTCAAAGGCAAAGACTACAGCAGCTTTAAAGACAAAGAAACAAGTACAGCATTCTCCAGGACAGACTTCCATGCCTAAGAAACAGATGCTCAAAATGGCCGAAGACCTTATTACCTTGATCAGGGGTTCCCATCCCCCTCTGACAAGAGGCCTAGCCAAAAGACAGACTCTGACTCTTCAGATTAGGTTTCCATTTCCTCTGACTCCTCTTCTGTACAGGAATACTCTCTTCCTCCCTATGAGGATTCTGATGCTGAAGAATCCATTCCTTCAGCTTCTCCTCCTGAGGATTATTCTTTTGGGGAAACCCTGCATACCATGAGGGAGCACTTCCACTGGGAGAGCCAAGATTACTCAGAGTCAAAGAAAAGGCTTAGAGATTTTCTTTTACTTCCTCAGCACAGGCCTCTTGCTATTCCCCCTGTGCTAGACATTGTAGATGATGTATTTTCAGAGTCCGGCCTTTCTCCAGACTCCTTCCTCCAGCTCCTGTTAAACCAGACAGATACTACAGGGTTCCTGATTCACATAAATTTCTTTATAAAAATCCTGCTGCTGACCCAGAAACTATTTCTCAGGGTCCCAAGGGGGTTAAGGCCGCTACTGCAAAAATCCCTGTCCCTTCTGACTGGGATTCAAGGGCACTAGACAGATGGGGGGGGGAAAGGTGTACACTTCTGCTACTTTGACTGTGAGGGGTTTAAATTGTCAATTTCTTATGATTAAATATCAGCAATACTTAATGTCACTGTTAAAACAGAAAATGTTGACTAATTCTGATTGTACAGAAAATAAGGAAATTCAGGATTTATTGCATGCAACTGAACAAGTGGGAAAGCATACATTGCATTGTGGTTTTGATTCTCTGGAGGCCTCCTGCAGGGCCGCAGTTACGGGTTCTGTCATTAGGAGGCATGCTTGGTTAAAGGAACAAAATCTGCCTGATCATGTTAAAGCAAAATTATTAGATGCTTCATTACAGCATGATACTTTATTTGGTGTTAAAGCAGAGGAGGTTTTGAAGAAAATGGAGGACAAAGCGAAATCTATGCAAACAGTAAAGGATTTCTTACAGGTTCAGCCACAAAAATTCAGCAGGAACTGGCCTACAAAGAATTGGTCCTTTCCAGTGTCGGACAGGCCACAAAGAGGCAGATGCAGACATCCCAGAGGCAGATCCCAGCCCCAGGGCTCATACAGGCCTAAACAGTGGGGCGCTTCTACCTCCAAAAGTGGAGAAGACAAAGCACAGCCATGCAGGAAACAGTCCCAATGACTTGCCTCTGCCAGCACCAAGCACTTATCTTCTTGCAGCCCCCTTAGGGGGAAAACTAGCACTTTTCTCTCAAAATTGGCACATGATCACCCAGGACAAATGGGTTTTGAATATAGTGTCCCAAGTCTACAGGTTCCACTTTCACACCCTGCCAAAGGCAAAAGGTATGCCAAACCTGCCACACAATCAATGGGCAAAGGCACAAAAACAAGTTTTGTCCCTTATGCAAATGAGGGCCATTCAGCAAGTACCACAGCAAGAGCAGGGAGAAGGATTTTATTCAAGACTTTTCTTGGTCCCCAGAAAGGACAATGCCTGGAGACCAGTACTGGACCTGTCATTTCTAAACACATTTCTGGACGTTCCAAAATTCAAAATGTTAACTCTGCAGCAACTTCTGCCCATGGTTGGCAAGAAGGCTTGGCTTGTAACTTTGGACCTAAAAGAGGCATACCTGCATATACCAATCAGACAGTCTTGCAGAAGATACTTCAGATTCATAGCTGGCTCAATGCACTACCAATTCTCTGCACTGCCCTTTGGCTTATCTACTGCGCTCAGGGTCTTCACAAAATGCCTGGCACCAGTAATTGCATTTTGCAGACAAAGAGGAATTCAAATTTATCCTTACTTGGACGACTGCCTTATACAAGCAGAGAACAAGGACACTCTACTAAAGCATCTGGCGTTTGTAAAAAGATTATTAATTTGTCTAGGGTACACAGTAAACGAAAAGAAATCAAACTAGTACCCTCTCAAGAGATAATATTCCTGGGTACAAGCTTAAATTCAACTACCCAGATGGCTTATCTCATGCCAGACAAACAAAGGCAACTAACTTCTTACTTCAAAATGTTGGCAACAAAGACCCAGTTATCTGCAAGAAAAATTCTGCAGGCTTTGAGCTTCATGGCATCCTGCATTCTGCTAATTCCATATGCCAGACTGCATATGAGGAAACTTTAATGGTACCTAAAAAGTGTCTGGACTCATCATTGTCAAACCTGGAAACATTAATTACCCTCATTCCTTGGCTGCAACAGGAATTTTGATGGTGGGCTCAGGCCTGTCACCTCAACAAGGGACAGCCATTTACTCTACCCACAGCCAGGCAGTCAATAACAACAGATGCATCAGATTATGCCCGGGGAGCACACATGGCAGGAAAATGTATTCAGGGCACATGGTCCACAAGCCAAATGCATCTACATATCAATCAAAAAGAGATGCTAGCTGTTCAGAATGCCCTGACAGCTTTCAGGGATCTACTCCATCCAGGACAACTACTGATAAGGACGGACAATACTACAGTCATGTGGTACATAAACAAGCAGGGAGGCACACATTCCTACCCCCTCTGCAGAGAAGCCATGACTTTGTGGAACACAACATTGACTTATCAAGTACACCTGCAAGCACAATTCGTGCCAGGAAAGAACAATACTCTGGCAGACGAACTAAGCAGAAACCTTACGGATCCCCACGAGTGGAAACTGGATCCACAAGTCTTCAGCATGATAACAAAGGAATGGGGATGCCAGACATCTATTTGCCAGATCTATTTGCCTCCCCTCACAACTGCCAACTACAGAAATTCTGCACAAAGACTTATCACAAGCAAACATGGAAAGTGGATGCTCTGTCATTCAGCTAGAAAAGTCTAACAGTATATGCCTTTCCTCCTCTGCCTGTCCTCCCCAAGGTACTCCTAAAGGTCAGACAAGAACAGCCAAGAATGATTCTGATTGCCGCAGACTGGCCACGCCAGCACTGGTACCCAATCCTAAAAAGTTTGTCTCAAGGCCCAGCCTGGACATTCCTCACTTACTAACCCAGCAAAACAATCAGATTCTGCACAGCCAACTTAGGACCCTAAATCTGTCAGCGTGGCAGATAATGTAACCATTCAAACCACACCTGTCTCTAAAGCAGTGATGGATGCTATTTTGGAGGCCAGGAGGCACAGTACCAGAAAATCTTATGCAGAAAAATGGAAAAGATTCTGTGCTTGGAACCAGGCACAAGGGACACATCTGTATCAAATATTCCTCAGATTTTACAATCCCTAACTGAGATGCTGGACAAAGGCCTATCCTTTTCATCAATTAAAATTCATGCCTCTGCCATTTTAGCTCATTACAATACGGAACTTCCTATGTTTTCCCATCCATTGCTAAAGCAGTACCTCAGAGGGGCCAAAAACATAAGACCTCCAAGGAGAGCCCCAATACCTGCATGGGACCTCAATTATGTCTTGGAAAAACTCACACTGCCGCCTTTTGAGCCAGCCAATACAGCTGATATAAAGTTTTTATCTTGGAAAACAGCTCTGCTCCTAGCAATAACCTCTGTAAGACAAGTTTCAGAGTTGCAGACACTCATGGCTGTGGAAACTTTCATCATTTTCCATCCAGACAGGGTTTCTCTAAGGACGAACCCAACATTTATGCCTAAGGTAGTGTCCAGTGTGGCCCTTAACCAAACCATTAATTTGCCTACCTTTCATCCAAACCCACAGAATAAGGGTGAGAGACTTCTGCATTCCTTGGACATACGCAGACAACTACGCTTCTACTTGGACAGAACTAAAGCTTTCAGAAAAACTGAGCAACTTTTAGTGGCATATGCTGCAGGATCTCAAGGAAAGCCTATCTCAAAACAGACTATTTCAAAATGGATAAGGCACTGCATTCGTTTCTGCTACTCACAACATGGCAAATCAGTGCCCAAGGGCATTAGGCCTCATTTTACCAGGACAGCAGCCACCTCAGCAGCCTTTCTCAGAGGAGGACCAACCAAAGACATTCTAGAGGCTGCAACTTGGAGTTCAGTGCACACTTTTACAAAGCACTACCATTTACCTCTCTACTCTAAATCCAGAGCAGGCTTCGTCACTGCAGTTCTGCAAGGCCTTATAGCGTCTCCTAATCCTATTTAGGCCCAGCCACCCAGCCTTAGCTTTGGGATTCAACCCAAGAGTAATGACTGCAACAGTGAAACGCGATGAACATAGTACAGTTGTGTACCTACCATAAATGTAGATGTTCGAGTGTATTCACTGTTGCAGTCCAGGTTACCCACCCTCCATCCCCCTTTTCTTTGCTGGGACTTTCCTATACTTCTCTATCCTATACAACCTATGTGGTGTGTTTGCTTGTAGATGAAGGAAATGTTTATTTTGCTGCATGCATAATTATTGGCATAATATTTTTAGCCTACGATTTTGGGGGCACCTGACATCTGGTGCAAGAAAAACTGAAGAAAATGGCGTCAGCTGCATCTTTTATACCCCTGGCACACTGACTTCAGTGAAGAGGCAACAGCAGCTGACGCCGGACCTTGACTTTGGAATTCTGGCCGACTGCGGGTAGCCTGCCAGCAGGATAACCCAAGAGTAATGACTGCAACAGTGAATAGACTCGAACATCTACATTTATGGTAGGTACACAACTGTACTTTCTTTGGCATTGCGGTCCATGGCAGCCATGATCACCCTTGTTCCAACCGAGTGCCTTCATATGAGGGTCCTGCAGTGGACCTTGGCGGTTCAGTGGTCCTTGCTAGACCTTCCCTTTTCTCATGCTGTTTGACTGTCTCATGTTTGCAGGGACTCCCTACTTTGGTGGATCCAGTCCCAGGACCTTCTTCTGGGTTGGCCATTAATTCTTCCCCTCTCCCACGACCATGGTGACCACGGACGCCTCCCTGCTTGGGTGGGGGGCATTGCATGGTGTGACGCCCGTGCCCTGGACCAGCAATCAAGGAGCCTCAATCCTTACCACTAACACCAGAGAGGGCATCTCATATATGAGGAAAGGATAACAAATACACACAGTAAAGTGTAATTTCCCTTAAGAGCACACAGAGATCACAGTCAGTCCGGGGCTGGTCACTCCCTTGCTCCCCAGGTCCCCAATAAGACTCCCCACTGGCACAGCTATAGGGTCCAGATCTCAGCCAGCTGGGCAAGCTAAAATCTCCAGCATCCTCTCTGTCCAACCAGTGCTTCGTGTCCCTTCCCAAGTAGCTGACACACACACACACACACACACACACACACACACACACACACACACACACACACACTTTGAGATAAGAGCTTATACAACCACACAGAGACTTCTGGGAAAGGCTGGTACAGGATGTTCATCATGTTACCCTGCTGCAGTCATCACACTTGGGTTATCCTGCCGTCAGGCGGTCCCGCAGTCTGCCTGAATTCCAAAGTCTTGGTCTGGTGTCGGTTGCTGTCGCTTCTTCCCTGACGTCAGAGAACCAGGGGTATATAAGAGGCATCCGATGCCATTTTCTTCAGTCTTTCTTGCCGTGTGGTGCCCGAAGCAGTTCGCAAGTGCTGGTCGGCCGACACCTGAGATTTTCGATTCGAATTTCAGTCCGAAGTCTTCAATAAAGCTAAGTACCCCATTGGGGAACCTTTTCTTGCCTCAGTCTGATGTCAGAATAAGTTAACAATTGCATTTCTTGTGGGAAGCAAATACCTCTTAAGGACTTCCATTCCTTTTGTATTCCTTGCCTAGGCCCAGACCACGAAGTCAAAGGTTGTCGGTTTTGTGCTTGGTTTAATAAACGAACTATCAAACGCCGTTTTGAATTAACATGGCATTATTTTGGTAGGAAATTTAATTATATCATGCCGTCGGAGCAACCGACGACTGGCAAGCATAAAAAAACTGCAAGGATAAGGACAGACAGCCTAGGAACAAGCCAAACTCCGAGGCCTCTGCTGGGCCTGTCGCCGGTTCTCCAGTTTTCAGAGAGGTGCCTATGCAGCCCCTGACGACCGCAGAACTGGAACCCCAGACAGCTGCGGATTCTCAAATGGAGTTTACTAGGCCGATGCAGCCATCTTCATTAGGCCCTTCCGACACCGGAGCAGAAGTAGACCCCGGTGCAGTGGAAACACCTTCGGTTGCAGAAGGTGTCTTCAAACCGACTACACTCACCATTAAATCTTATGCTAAGCTAAAAACTCCTTTAAAACCAAAGAAGACTGTACATCAGTCTACAGTTCAAGGCCCCATGCCTAGGAAACAGATGCTTAAGATGGCTGAAGATTTGATTACCCTAATCAGGGGTTCCCATCCCCCGCCTTATAAAAGACCAAGACAAGAGGAGGATTATGCTTCCTCTGACCAGGTTTTAATTTCCTCAGATTCTTCTGAGGAACAGGATTACACTTTTCCACCTTATGAAGACTCTGATGCTGAAGACTCTATTCCCTCAGCATCTCCCCATGAAGACTACTCCTTTGGGGAAACTTTACATACCATGAGGGAACATTTCCACTGGGAAGGCCAGGACTACTCTGATTCTAAGAAAAGGCTCCGAGAGTTCCTTTTACTACCCCAGACCTTTTGCTATCCCTCCAGTTTTGGATATAGTGGATGATGTTTACTTGGAGTCTAGTCTAAATCCAGACTCTCTACCTCCTGCTCCAGCCAAACCAGACAGATACTACAGAGTACCAGACTCACACAAATTCCTTTATAAAAGCTCTGTGGCTGACCCAGAAACAATTTCCCAGGGTCCTAAGGGAGCTAAAGCTTCTATGGCTAATAATCATGTGCCCTCTGACAGGGATTCCAGAGCCCTAGATAGATGGGGAAAGAAAATATACACCTCAGCAACTCTGGCTATGAGAGTATTGAATTGTCAGTTTCACATGCTAAAATATCAGCAATTCCTAATGTCTCAATTAAAACAAAAAATGAGCACACATACTGAACAGTCTCATTTCAAGGAAATACAGGATCTGTTGCATGCAGCTGAACAGGTGGGCAAACATACTTTACAATGTGGATTTGATTCATTGGAAGCTTCCTGTAGAGCAGCTGTTACTGGCTCTGTCGTACGTAGACATGCTTGGTTAAAAGAACAAATCCTTCCTGATCATTAAAGCAAAATTATTGGATGCACCTTTACAGCAGAATGTATTATTTGGTGTCAAAGTAGAAGAGGTTTTAAAGAAAATGGAGGATAAGGCAAAGTCTATGCAGACGGTCAAGGATTTTTTGCAGGTACAACCCCCTCGTTTCAGCAGAAACTGGCCAACGAAAAACTGGTCCTTTCCAGCTTCAGACAAATCACAGAGAGGCAAATACAGGCGCCCAAGGGGCAGAGGTCAGTCAGAAGGTCCATACAAACCTCGCCAATGGGGTACTGCTACCTAGAAAGGAGGAGAAGACAGGCCCCAGGCTAGCAGAAGGCAAACACAATGACTCAATCCTCAAACTACCAAGCAAATCTCTCCTGGCAGCTCCCTTGGGAAGAAAATTAGCATTTTTTGCAGACAACTGGCACATTATCACAAAAGACAAATGGGTTCTAGACATTGTCTCTCAAGGATTCAGATTCCACTTTCATACCTTACCAAGGATAAAAGGAATGCCAAACCTGCCACCAAATCAATGGGCAGAGGCACAAAAACAAATTACAGCTCTCATGAACATGAGAGCCATTCAACAGGTACCTACACAGGAGCAAGGACAAGGATTTTACTCAAGACTCTTTCTAGTCCCAAGAAAGGACAAAGCATGGAGACCCATTCTGGATCTTTCAATTCTGAACACCTATCTGCAAGTACCAAAATTCAAGATGCTAACACTACAGCAGCTTCTTCCCATGCTGGGCAATAATGCTTGGCTAGTAGCATTGGACCTCAAGGAGGCATACCTGCATGTCCCTATCAGACAAAATTGCAGAAGATACCTCCGCTTCATTGCAGGTTCAACGCATTATCAATTTTCGGCACTGCCCTTTGGCTTATCTACTGCGCCCAGGGTCTTAACAAAATGCCTGGCACCAGTAATTGCTTACTGCAGACAAAGAGGAATTCAGATATACCCATACCTGGACGACTGTCTTATTCAAGCCGAAAGCAAGGACACTCTTTTAAAACATCTGGCATTTGTCAAACACCTTCTAAGTTGCCTAGGGTACACAGTAAACGAAAAGAAATCAAAACTAGTGCCCTCACAAAACATAATATTCCTGGGTGCCAGCTTGAATACAACAGCCCATATGGCTTGTCTCATGCCAGACAAGAAACAACAGCTGACTCAATATTTCAAAATGGCAACAAAGACCCAACTCCCTGCAAGAAAAATTCTGCAGGCCTTGAGATTCATGGCATCTTGCATATTACTAATACCATTTGCAAAACTGCATATGAGGAAATTACAATGGTACCTGAAAAGCGTATGGACTCAGCACAGCCACAGCTTGGAAACAATGATACCACTCATTCCCTGACTTCAACAGGAGCTCTATGGTGGGCACAGGCATGTTACCTCAACAAGGGTCAGACTTTCACCTTACCCACAGCCAGGCAAACTATGATAACAGATGCATCAGACTATGCTTGGGGAGCACACATGGCAGGACAGTGCATTCAGGGCAAATGGACTACAGATCAGAGGCATCTACATATCAATCAAAAAGAAATGCTAGCAGTACAGAATGCCCTAACAGCTTTCAAGAACCTCTTACAGCCAGGACAACTAATGATAAAGATGGGCAATACCACTGTGGTACATAAACAAGCAAGGGGGCACACATTCCTACTCTCTATGCAGGCAAGCAATGACCTTGTGGAACCAGGTTCAATTACAAGCACAATTCCTGCCAGGAAAGAAAAACACATAGGCAGATGACCTAAGCAGAAACATCATGGATCCACATGAGTGGAAACTAGATCCACAAGTATTTGCAATGATAGCTCAAAAATGGGGACGCCCAGACATAGATCTGTTTGCAAGCCCCCAAAACTACCAACTTCAAAAATTTTGCACAAGGGCATTCCATCCACAAGCTTGGAAAGTGGATGCCCTTTCATTCAGTTGGGAAACATTAACAGTGTATGCCTTTCCTCCACTGCCTCTTGCAGCAAAGGTACTGCTGAAAGTCAGATTAGAGAGGCCACAAATGATACTCATTGCACCAGACTGGCCACGCCAGCATTGGTATTCAAACTTAAGGAACATGGCCCAGGGCCCACCTTGGATATTACCACAAATTCCTCACTTGCTCACCCAGCGAGACAATCAGATTCTACACAGCCAGCTCAAGACTTTAAACCTGGCTGCATGGCAAATAACCTAAACAACCAGTCAACACCTCTATCCAGAGCAGTTATGGATGTCATTCTGGAGGCCAGGAGGCCCAGCACCAGGAAAACCTATTCAGACAAATGGAGAAGATTTTGTGCCTGGAACCAGGCTAAAGGCCAAAATCCCCTTAATCCAAACATTCCTCAGATACTGCAATATTTAACTGAGATGTTGCACAAAAGTCTTTCCTTTTCATCTATTAAGATCCATGCCTCAGCAATTTCAGCTCATTACAACATGGATCCTCCTTTATTCTCACATCCACTTCTAAGACGGTACCTCAGAGGGGCTAAGAACATAAGACCGCCAAGGAGAGCACCAACACCTACTTGGGATCTCAACTTTGTTCTGGAAAAGCTTACACTGCCTCCCTTTGAACCAGCTTTTTCAGCTGATTTAAAATTGCTTTCATGGAAAACTAGAAGAGTCTCAGAGCTACAGGCCCTAATGGCAGTGGGGCCTTTCCTCATTTTTCATCAAGACAGAGTCTCTCTATGAACTAACCCTTCCTTTATGCCAAAGGTGGTATCCAGTGTGGCCCTAAACCAAACCATTCATTTGCCCACCTTTTTCCCAAATCCCCAGAACAAAGGAGAAAGACTCCTGCACTCTTTGGACATTCACAGGCAATTACATTACTACTTGGATAAAACTAAGGCTTTCAGAAATTCTGACCAGCTCTTTGTAGCCTATGCTACAGGATCACAAGGAAAATCTATCTCAAAACAGACCATTTCTAAATGGATAGGGCATTGCATACGTTTCTGCTACACGCATCATTGGAAACCGATACCTGCTAATATTGGGTCCCACTCCACCAGGGCTACAGCTACATCAGCAGCCTTTCTCAGGGGAGTGCCAACCAAGGATATTCTGGAAGCTGCAACTTGGAGTTCAGTGCACACCTTCGCCAAACACTATCACTTACCTCTATATTCTAAGACTAGAGCTGGTTTTGCCACTGCAGTTTTGCAGGGCCTACTAGCTCCTTCTAACCCTGTTTAACTCCACCTCCCATCCTTAGCTTTGGGATTCAACCCAAGTGTGATGACTGCAGCAGGGTAACACGATGAACATAGTACAGTTTTGTACCTACCATAAATGTAGATGTTCGAGTGTTCACCCTGCTGCAGTCCAGGTTACCCTCCCTCCATCCCCTCTGAACTAGCTGAACTTATCTATACCACTTTATCCTATTCAACCTCTGTGGTGTATTAGTTTTATTTTTATCTAGCTACATATGTATATATATATATATATATATATATATATATATATATATATATATATATATATATTGCCTACCTATTGGGGGCACCTGACATCTGGGGCAAGACAAACTGAAGAAAATGGCGTCAGATGCCTCTTATATACACCTGGCACTCTGACGTCAGGGAAGAAGCGACAGCAACGATGCGGACCAAGACTTTGGAATTCAGGCCGACTGCGGGACCGCCTGATGGCAGGATAACCCAAGTGTGATGACTGCCGCAGGGTGAACACTCTAACATCTACATTTATGGTAGCTGTGCCTTTTACCCAGACTATACGGTAGTAATCCTACCACCACCCAGCTAATATTTATCAGCCACTCAAAGGCCCTTAAATGGGTGTCCAATTATTACTGTGTAATATTAATAGCCATTGGTAGTATAGCCAAGGGCTAAAGCTGTTAGAGTAGCCTTGTACAGTTTACCAAAGGCATGCAAGTACTCTTAAGAGCTTAAATTATCTCTACACAAACCAGCCACAGTTAAAAGGTTTTAAAATATGTAATAATAAATAATTAAAACCACAAGATAATACTTTCTACTACACAGTCAGTGCTAGTCAAAAGTTCAGAGTTCACACAGAAATACTTAAAATAATTCAGTAGTACAATTCTGACATCACAGAAAAACACTTAGTCTAATCTTTCTAGCTATCACTAAAAGAAAGCACAAGTCTAAGATAACTTACTTAAAGAAAACAGGATGGCTGTGAGTTGGATGATTAAGACAAAAAATGCTTAATGCCTTCTGATTCTCTCTGTTTAAATTGCTATTGCAGTTCTGATGACCATTACATCATTCTTTTTTACTTTCCTGGAGTTCCCAGGCTACACATTAACTGCATTTACATTCTTAACATCTCCCTTTTGTTATCTTGCAGCTGGTCAGGAGCAGAGCAATAAAAATACATTTGCATGTTTAAATCTAGCAATTTAACTCTTGGTTAAACAACAGAAAGAATTTCTTCTTCTAGACTTTTCGGCAACACTGTCTATTTCAAAGGGTCACCACATGCTTTACTTTGGTCAGTAGAGTGCACTGTTGTCAAATTTATTTCCAGTTCCACATGTAACAGTATTTCTTTACATTTGAGACAACAAGCCTTTAGTTTACATTCATATTTACAAATGACAGAATTATCTGCAAAATTCTTTCTGGCAGCCTTCACCCTTCTCCACCAGTCTTCACCCCAGAGAACTCAAGCTAGTTTTTCAATTGACACTTGAGAAACGCTGCTTGAGAGGGTTTTAGGTCTATCTGAGTATACCTACCCCATTCCTTGTCTTGAGAGCCCATCTGCAGTGACATTGCTACTCCCACAGCGGTGCTGCACTGACATATATGCTTGCAACCCTAGGCTCCATCTTAGCAACTTGGCTTCTTGCTGTCTGGCTCTGTTTAACCATGTTAGGGGGTTGTGATCTGTCATAACAGTGAATTTCCTTCCATACAGATAAGGCTGAAGTGTCTGCAGTGCCCACACTATGGCTAGACATTCGTTTTCTACAGCTGCATAGCATTCCTCCCTGGGTTGGAGCCTATGAATGAGATAAATCACTGGGTGCTCTTCTTCCGCTGAAGAAATCTGGCTAAGTGCAGCCCCCCACCCCATGGTTTGATGCATCTACCTGCACAAAATTCTTTGCTGTAATTTGGACTGGCTAACACAGGGGGTCCTCCCAAAGCTTCTTTAAGCTTCTGGAATGCCTGCTCACATTCTGGGGTCCACATTACCTTATCTGGCCTATTTCCATGAGGGGAGCAGCTATGGTACAATAACTGGGGACGAACTTTCTGTAGTACCCTGCTGTCCCTAAAAATGCCCTCACTTGCTTTAAAGTAACAGGCGCAGGCCATGCCTGAATGGTTTCCATTTTGGCAGGTTCTGGCCTTATCTTACCACTCTCCACTCTATGCCTGAGATAGAAGACCTCTGCCATACCCACCTGACACTTGCTCGGCTTAATGGTCAACCCTGCCCTGTGTAGTCTGTCTAACACCTCCCTGATATGCTGAAGATGCTCTGGCCAGGAATGGCTGTAGATGGCAATGTCATCTAGGTAAGCAAGGGCAAACCCTCCTTCTCCTGCTAGGATATTATCTACCAGCCTCTGGAAAGTCTCTGGGGTGTTCTTCATCCCAAAGGGCATCTTTGTGAACTCATACAAGCCAAAGGGAGTCACAAAGGCTGACTTCTCTCTAGCACTGGGAGTCAAGGGCACCTACCAGTAACCCTTGGTAAGATCAATGGTTGTAAGATACTTAGCCCCACCCAGCTGCTCTAGGGCCTCATCTGTCCTAGGCATGGGGAATGCATCCCGACTCTGTGTGACTATTTAATTTCCTGTAGTCCACACAGAACCTGGTGCTGCCATCCTTCTTTGGCACCAGCACCACTGGGGAGGCCCAGGGACTGTTGGACTCTTGAATCACTCCTAGTTCCAACATCTCCTGTACCTTCTCCCTCAGGGTTTGTCTGACTCTCTCAGGCACCTTATAAGGGGCCTGCCTAATAGACCTTTGGGGTCCTGTATGCACCTGGTGCTGCACTAGGTGGGTGCACCCTGGTTTCCCAGTGAACACTCCCCCAAATTCCTGCAACACTGCTCGGATTTCTCGAACCTGGGTAGGAGATAGCTGCTGGGACATTGCTACACCTCTCAACAAGACCGTTAGTCTGGGGATGGTAGGGGGTGGTCTTCATGTGCTTCACCCACAGGACTTTCACAGACAAGCCAGCACGTCTGACATGAAATCAGCACCTGTCATTATTTCTTTTGGGAAACCTACCCTGCTGAAAATTTTTAACAAGGCATTTGCCACCTTCTCTGCCTCAATGGAGGACAAAGCCACTGCCTCAGAGTATCGTGTAGCATAATCCACTACCACTAGGATATACTTTTTCCCTCTGGAACTTGGGGTACTCAGAGGACCAACAATATTCATTGCTACCCTCTGAAATGGCTCCTCATTCACAGGCGGTGGCATCAAAGGAGCTCTCACCTTGTCTCCTGCCTTGCCTACCTTTTGACACTGCTCACAGGTCCTGCAGTACCCTATCTCTGGAAATTCCAGGCCAATAGAAGTTCTGCATAATACGCCTCTTTGTATGTTTTATGCTCATATGACCTGCAAAGGGAATATCATGGGCTATGGCTAGAAGCACCAGATGGGTAGGCTTTAGGAACTACCAACTGCTGTACTCTCTCACCTTCTAGCCCTCCCTCAGGGGTCCACTCTCTGTATAGTAACCCTTTGTCCCAGTATTCAGATTCCCCCTTTCCTTGAGAATCGGGTGCCTCCCTAGCTACCTGCCTCAGGCCTTGCAATGTAGGGTCTGAGAGTGGAACCTGTATCAACTCTCTCCTTGTAACCCTTCCCAGCTCCCCTTCCACAGGAAGTCTGGCATCCTCTGACAGTGGTGCCTCACTGTCAGCCTGGGTACTACTACTCAACTCTACCTTTGCAGTCACTTTGTCGAAGGGACCATCAGTACCCACAAGCAGCTGTGGTTCACCTTCAGTCTCACTGCTACAGTGTAGCTCACTCCCTGAAGTAACAACCTCAACTGTCCTGGCTGCAAGTATGCAGTCTTTCTGGGTCTCCCCCAGGCTACCAGACCCACATGCTTGTTTCCTAGCCTGACTGCATGTAACTGCATAAGCATATGGTACTGCCTCATCCAAATCCTTCCCTCTCAGGACATTTTCAGGATGGTAGTTTAGTACCCCTGTTGTCTCAAGACAACCTACTATTGGCATTTGTCTTTCCCACTTACTGGTTCCCTCACCTTTTGTTCCCCACCTTGCCTCTGTGGACACCTGTATGCCACATGGCCCCACTGGTTGCATTCAGAACATTTAACCCTAGCTCCTGGATGTGTCCTTGGACTAGTGGCTTCACCTGCTACTGGCAGATTCTGTTGTGGCAGTATGTGCTGTCCACCATGAGTTCGTTTAGACCCATGAGAAGTACTGGAGGTCCCCTTCCTGTGCAGGGCTGCCCTGCTTTCCAGGTATAGGTCTCCCTTTTTCCCCAGTTCATCTGAAGTAGCACATTGTCTTTCAGCTAACCAGATCCTCATGTCCTCAGGCAAAGTGCTAAGGGCTTGTTCCCTTACCAAAAGGTCTGCCACGCCTTCAGAAGTGGTAACCTGACATCCACTCACCCACCTATGGAAATAAGTGCTCAATTCAGCAACATATTCACACACACTTTCATCTGCTTTCGTCTATGCTCATGAAACTTTTCCTATATGTTTCAGGTGTTAGCTAAACAGTTCTAAAAGACTATTTTTTACAGCAGTATAATCAAAACATGCAGCATCAGACATTTTGGACAGAACAGTTATAAATTTACGATGGAGTAAGGGGTCAGGAACCGTACCCAGAGCCCTTAGTCCAGCTTCATACTGTTTACATACCGTCTCAAATGTATGAATGAAACTGTCAAAATTATCCCCTATAAACTCTTGGAAAAAATTTAAAGACCTTTATGCTTCTGGGGTCCAGTTACTCCCTTCCCCATTACCTCCATGACTCTGGCGAAGAGTCAGCATATTCTCATGCTGCCTCTGTCTTTCCTTTTCCTCAGCTTCCAGACATAAGTTTCTCATTCTCCTCCGCCTGTAGACTCCTCAGTCTCTCAGCTGCTTCTATTTCCAAATGCCTGGCCTCCAACTCAAGTCTCCTTAGCTCCAGCTAGATTTTTAAGTCCACTGCAGAAAGGTTGAGCTGTCCATTCTCTGAGGTAATTATATCTCCACTGCCAGTCTGATTGTCGTCCTGGTTGCTGTTTTCTGATGCAGCTGTAACCAAGGCTGCAATCAGGTCTGACTTAATCAGGTTTCCATGCACCAGTCCCCCTAACCTGGCACATCTCCACCAGCTGGCTCCTTGTCATCTTTCTATACTCCTCTGCTGACATGCTGCCTGCTCACCCTGACTAACTAAGCTAAGAAAAGAAGTAAAACAGTTGTAATCTGAACTCTGAGTATTCACTGCGTGGCTAATTTAGAGTACAAAATCACCTTCAAAGCTCACTGTATACAAGCTACAGGTTTCACTCTACCCACACCACTACAAGCCAATTAGTATTTGCCAACTAATTAATATGTGATGTGGATATCCCACCACTGCCAAACACAAATGTGAGGATATTCCAACCTCTGCCACCACAAATGTGATGCCCGTGCCCTAGCCAAGCAATCAAGGAGCCTCAATCCTCAACACTAACACCAGAGAAGGGTGTCTCATATACAAGGAAAGGGTAAGAAATACACACAGTAAAGTGCAATTTCCCTTAAGAGTACACAGAGATCACAGTCAGTCTGGGGCTGGTCACTCCCTGGCTCCCCAGGTCCCCAATAAGACTCCCCACTGGCACAGCTATAGGATACAGATCTCAGCCAGCTGGGCAACCTAAAATCTCCAGCAGCCTCTCTGTCCATCCACTGCTTCGTGTCCCTGCCCAAGTAGCTGACACACACACACTTTGAGGTAAGAGTTTATACAACCACACAGACACTTCTGGGAAAGGCTGGCACAGGTTCTCCTGCTGTGCCCCTTTTACCCAGCTATACTGTAGTAATCCTGCCACCACCCAGCTAATATTTATCAGCTACTGGGGTTCACTTATAACCTTATGAAGACTCTGATGCTGAAGACTCTATTCCCTCAGCATCTCCCCATGAAGACTACTCCTTTGGGGAAACTTTACATACCATGAGGGAACATTTCCACTGGGAAGGCCAGGACTACTCTGATTCTAAGAAAAGGCTCCGAGAGTTCCTTTTACTACCCCAGACCTTTTGCTATCCCTCCAGTTTTGGATATAGTGGATGATGTTTACTTGGAGTCTAGTCTAAATCCAGACTCTCTACCTCCTGCTCCAGCCAAACCAGACAGATACTACAGAGTACCAGACTCACACAAATTCCTTTATAAAAGCTCTGTGGCTGACCCAGAAACAATTTCCCAGGGTCCTAAGGGAGCTAAAGCTTCTATGGCTAATAATCATGTGCCCTCTGACCCAGGGATTCCAGAGCCCTAGATAGATGGGGAAAGAAAATATACACCTCAGCAACTCTGGCTAGAGTATTGAATTGTCAGTTTCACATGCTAAAATATCAGCAATTCCTAATGTCTCAATTAAAACAAAAAATGAGCACACATACTGAACAGTCTCATTTCAAGGAAATACAGGATCTGTTGCATGCAGCTGAACAGGTGGGCAAACATACTTTACAATGTGGATTTGATTCATTGGAAGCTTCCTGTAGAGCAGCTGTTACTGGCTCTGTCGTACGTAGACATGCTTGGTTAAAAGAACAAATCTTCCTGATCATTAAAGCAAAATTATTGGATGCACCTTTACAGCAGAATGTATTATTTGGTGTCAAAGTAGAAGAGGTTTTAAAGAAAATGGAGGATAAGGCAAAGTCTATGCAGACGGTCAAGGATTTTTGGCAGGTACAACCCCCACGATACAGCAGAAACTGGTCAACGAAAAACTGGTCCTTTCCAGCTTCAGACAAATCACAGAGAGGCAAATACAGGCGCCCAAGGGGCAGAGGTCAGTCAGAAGGTCCATACAAACCTCGCCAATGGGGTACTGCTACCTAGAAAGGAGGAGAAGACAGGCCCCAGGCTAGCAGAAGGCAAACACAATGACTCAATCCTCAAACTACTAAGCAAATCTCTCCTGGCAGCTCCCTTGGGAAGAAAATTAGCATTTTTTGCAGACAACTGGCACATTATCACAAAAGACAAATGGGTTCTAGACATTGTCTCTCAAGGATTCAGATTCCACTTTCATACCTTACCAAGGATAAAGGAATGCCAAACCTGCCACCAAATCAATGGGCAGAGGCACAAAAACAAATTACAGCTCTCATGAACATGAGAGCCATTCAACAGGTACCTACACAGGAGCAAGGACAAGGATTTTACTCAAGACTCTTTCTAGTCCCAAGAAAGGACAAAGCATGGAGACCCATTCTGGATCTTTCAATTCTGAACACCTATCTGCAAGTACCAAAATTCAAGATGCTAACACTACAGCAGCTTCTTCCCATGCTGGGCAATAATGCTTGGCTAGTAGCATTGGACCTCAAGGAGGCATACCTGCATGTCCCTATCAGACAAAATTGCAGAAGATACCTCCGCTTCATTGCAGGTTCAACGCATTATCAATTTTCGCACTGCCCTTTGGCTTATCTACTGCGCCCAGGGTCTTAACAAAATGCCTGGCACCAGTAATTGCTTACTGCAGACAAAGAGGAATTCAGATATACCCATACCTGGACGACTGTCTTATTCAAGCCGAAAGCAAGGACACTCTTTTAAAACATCTGGCATTTGTCAAACACCTTCTAAGTTGCCTAGGGTACACAGTAAACGAAAAGAAATCAAAACTAGTGCCCTCACAAAACATAATATTCCTGGGTGCCAGCTTGAATACAACAGCCCATATGGCTTGTCTCATGCCAGACAAGAAACAACAGCTGACTCAATATTTCAAAATGGCAACAAAGACCCAACTCCCTGCAAGAAAAATTCTGCAGGCCTTGAGATTCATGGCATCTTGCATATTACTAATACCATTTGCAAAACTGCATATGAGGAAATTACAATGGTACCTGAAAAGCGTATGGACTCAGCACAGCCACAGCTTGGAAACAATGATACCACTCATTCCCTGACTTCAACAGGAGCTCCTATGGTGGGCACAGGCATGTCACCTCAACAAGGGTCAGTCTTTCACCTTACCCACAGCCAGGCAAACTATGATAACAGATGCATCAGACTATGCCTGGGGAGCACACATGGCAGGACAGTGCATTCAGGGCAAATGGACTACAGATCAGAGGCATCTACATATCAATCAAAAAGAAATGCTAGCAGTACAGAATGCCCTAACAGCTTTCAAGAACCTCTTACAGCCAGGACAACTAATGATAAAGATGGGCAATACCACTGTGGTACATAAACAAGCAAGGGGGCACACATTCCTACTCTCTATGCAGGCAAGCAATGACCTTGTGGAACCAGGTTCAATTACAAGCACAATTCCTGCCAGGAAAGAAAAACACATAGGCAGATGACCTAAGCAGAAACATCATGGATCCACATGAGTGGAAACTAGATCCACAAGTATTTGCAATGATAGCTCAAAATGGGGACGCCCAGACAAAGATCTGTTTACCAGCCCCCAAAACTACCAACTTCAAAAATTTTGCACAAGGGCATTCCATCCACAAGCTTGGAAAGTGGATGCCCTTTCATTCAGTTGGGAAACATTAACAGTGTATGCCTTTCCTCCACTGCCTCTTGCAGCAAAGGTACTGCTGAAAGTCAGATTAGAGAGGCCACAAATGATACTCATTGCACCAGACTGGCCACGCCAGCATTGGTATTCAAACTTAAGGAACATGGCCCAGGGCCCACCTTGGATATTACCACAAATTCCTCACTTGCTCACCCAGCGAGACAATCAGATTCTACACAGCCAGCTCAAGACTTTAAACCTGGCTGCATGGCAAATAACCTAAACAACCAGTCAACACCTCTATCCAGAGCAGTTATGGATGTCATTCTGGAGGCCAGGAGGCCCAGCACCAGGAAAACCTATTCAGACAAATGGAGAAGATTTTGTGCCTGGAACCAGGCTAAAGGCCAAAATCCCCTTAATCCAAACATTCCTCAGATACTGCAATATTTAACTGAGATGTTGCACAAAAGTCTTTCCTTTTCATCTATTAAGATCCATGCCTCAGCAATTTCAGCTCATTACAACATGGATCCTCCTTTATTCTCACATCCACTTCTAAGACGGTACCTCAGAGGGGCTAAGAACATAAGACCGCCAAGGAGAGCACCAACACCTACTTGGGATCTCAACTTTGTTCTGGAAAAGCTTACACTGCCTCCCTTTGAACCAGCTTTTTCAGCTGATTTAAAATTGCTTTCATGGAAAACTAGAAGAGTCTCAGAGCTACAGGCCCTAATGGCAGTGGGGCCTTTCCTCATTTTTCATCAAGACAGAGTCTCTATGAACTAACCCTTCCTTTATGCCAAAGGTGGTATCCAGTGTGGCCCTAAACCAAACCATTCATTTGCCCACCTTTTTCCCAAATCCCCAGAACAAAGGAGAAAGACTCCTGCACTCTTTGGACATTCACAGGCAATTACATTACTACTTGGATAAAACTAAGGCTTTCAGAAATTCTGACCAGCTCTTTGTAGCCTATGCTACAGGATCACAAGGAAAATCTATCTCAAAACAGACCATTTCTAAATGGATAGGGCATTGCATACGTTTCTGCTACACGCATCATTGGAAACCGATACCTGCTAATATTGGGTCCCACTCCACCAGGGCTACAGCTACATCAGCAGCCTTTCTCAGGAGTGCCAACCAAGGATATTCTGAAGCTGCAACTTGGAGTTCAGTGCACACCTTCGCCAAACACTATCACTTACCTCTATATTCTAAGACTAGAGCTGGTTTTGCCACTGCAGTTTTGCAGGGCCTACTAGCTCCTTCTAACCCTGTTTAACTCCACCTCCCATCCTTAGCTTTGGGATTCAACCCAAGTGTGATGACTGCAGCAGGGTAACACGATGAACATAGTACAGATTTGTACCTACCATAAATGTAGATGTTCGAGTGTTCACCCTGCTGCAGTCCAGGTTACCCTCCCTCCATCCCCTCTGAACTAGCTGAACTTATCTATACCACTTTATCCTATTCAACCTCTGTGGTGTATTAGTTTTATTTTTATCTAGCTACATATGTATATATATATATATATATATATATATATATATATATATATATATATATATATATATTGCCTACCTATTGGGGGCACCTGACATCTGGGGCAAGACAAACTGAAGAAAATGGCGTCAGATGCCTCTTATATACACCTGGCACTCTGACGTCAGGGAAGAAGCGACAGCAACCGATGCCGGACCAAGACTTTGGAATTCAGGCCGACTGCGGGACCGCCTGATGGCAGGATAACCCAAGTGTGATGACTGCCGCAGGGTGAACACTCTAACATCTACATTTATGGTAGCTGTGCCCCTTTTACCCAGACTATACGGTAGTAATCCTACCACCACCCAGCTAATATTTATCAGCCACTCAAAGGCCCTTAAATGGGTGTCCAATTATTACTGTGTAATATTAATAGCCCATTGGTAGTATAGCCAAGGGCTAAAGCTGTTAGAGTAGCCTTGTACAGTTTTACCAAAGGCATGCAAGTACTCTTAAGAGCTTAAATTATCTCTACACAAACCAGCCACAGTTAAAAGGTTTTAAAATATGTAATAATAAATAATTAAAACCACAAGATAATACTTTCTACTACACAGTCAGTGCTAGTCAAAAGTTCAGAGATCACACAGAAATACTTAAAATAATTCAGTAGTACAATTCTGACATCACAGAAAAACACTTAGTCTAATCTTTCTAGCTATCACTAAAAGAAAGCACAAGTCTAAGATAACTTACTTAAAGAAAACAGGATGAGCGCTGTGAGTTGGATGATTAAGACAAAAAATGCTTAATGCCTTCTGATTCTCTCTGTTTAAATTGCTATTGCAGTTCTGATGACCATTACATCATTCTTTTTTACTTTCCTGGAGTTCCCAGGCTACACATTAACTGCATTTACATTCTTAACATCTCCCTTTTGTTATCTTGCAGCTGGTCAGGAGCAGAGCAATAAAAATACATTTGCATGTTTAAATCTAGCAATTTAACTCTTGGTTAAACAACAGAAAGAATTTCTTCTTCTAGACTTTTCGGCAACACTGTCTATTTCAAAGGGTCACCACATGCTTTACTTTGGTCAGTAGAGTGCACTGTTGTCAAATTTATTTCCAGTTCCACATGTAACAGTATTTCTTTACATTTGAGACAACAAGCCTTTAGTTTACATTCATATTTACAAATGACAGAATTATCTGCAAAATTCTTTCTGGCAGCCTTCACCCTTCTCCACCAGTCTTCACCCCCCCCCCCCCCCAGAGAACTCAAGCTAGTTTTTCAATTGACACTTGAGAAACGCTGCTTGAGAGGGTTTTAGGTCTATCTGAGTATACCTACCCCATTCCTTGTCTTGAGAGCCCATCTGCAGTGACATTGCTACTCCCACAGCGGTGCTGCACTGACATATATGCTTGCAACCCTAGGCTCCATCTTAGCAACTTGGCTTCTTGCTGTCTGGCTCTGTTTAACCATGTTAGGGGGTTGTGATCTGTCATAACAGTGAATTTCCTTCCATACAGATAAGGCTGAAGTGTCTGCAGTGCCCACACTATGGCTAGACATTCGTTTTCTACAGCTGCATAGCATTCCTCCCTGGGTTGGAGCCTATGAATGAGATAAATCACTGGGTGCTCTTCTTCCGCTGAAGAAATCTGGCTAAGTGCAGCCCCCCACCCCATGGTTTGATGCATCTACCTGCACAAAAATTCTTTGCTGTAATTTGGACTGGCTAACACAGGGGGTCCTCCCAAAGCTTCTTTAAGCTTCTGGAATGCCTGCTCACATTCTGGGGTCCACATTACCTTATCTGGCCTATTTCCATGAGGGGAGCAGCTATGGTACAATAACTGGGGACGAACTTTCTGTAGTACCCTGCTGTCCCTAAAAATGCCCTCACTTGCTTTAAAGTAACAGGCGCAGGCCATGCCTGAATGGTTTCCATTTTGGCAGGTTCTGGCCTTATCTTACCACTCTCCACTCTATGCCTGAGATAGAAGACCTCTGCCATACCCACCTGACACTTGCTCGGCAATGGTCAACCCTGCCCTGTGTAGTCTGTCTAACACCTCCCTGATATGCTGAAGATGCTCTGGCCAGGAATGGCTGTAGATGGCAATGTCATCTAGGTAAGCAAGGGCAAACCCTCCTTCTCCTGCTAGGATATTATCTACCAGCCTCTGGAAAGTCTCTGGGGTGTTCTTCATCCCAAAGGGCATCTTTGTGAACTCATACAAGCCAAAGGGAGTCACAAAGGCTGACTTCTCTCTAGCACTGGGAGTCAAGGGCACCTACCAGTAACCCTTGGTAAGATCAATGGTTGTAAGATACTTAGCCCCACCCAGCTGCTCTAGGGCCTCATCTGTCCTAGGCATGGGGGAATGCATCCGACTCTGTGTGACTATTTAATTTCCTGTAGTCCACACAGAACCTGGTGCTGCCATCCTTCTTTGGCACCAGCACCACTGGGGAGGCCCAGGGACTGTTGGACTCTTGAATCACTCCTAGTTCCAACATCTCCTGTACCTTCTCCCTCAGGGTTTGTCTGACTCTCTCAGGCACCTTATAAGGGGCCTGCCTAATAGACCTTTGGGGTCCTGTATGCACCTGGTGCTGCACTAGGTGGGTGCACCCTGGTTTCCCAGTGAACACTCCCCCAAATTCCTGCAACACTGCTCGGATTTCTCGAACCTGGGTAGGAGATAGCTGCTGGGACATTGCTACACCTCTCAACAAGACCGTTAGTCTGGGGATGGTAGGGGGTGGTCTTCATGTGCTTCACCCCACAGGACTTTCACAGACAAGCCAGCACGTCTGACATGAAATCAGCACCTGTCATTATTTCTTTTGGGAAACCTACCCTGCTGAAAATTTTTAACAAGGCATTTGCCACCTTCTCTGCCTCAATGGAGGACAAAGCCACTGCCTCAGAGTATCGTGTAGCATAATCCACTACCACTAGGATATACTTTTTCCCTCTGGAACTTGGGGTACTCAGAGGACCAACAATATTCATTGCTACCCTCTGAAATGGCTCCTCATTCACAGGCGGTGGCATCAAAGGAGCTCTCACCTTGTCTCCTGCCTTGCCTACCTTTTGACACTGCTCACAGGTCCTGCAGTACCCTATCTCTGGAAATTCCAGGCCAATAGAAGTTCTGCATAATACGCCTCTTTGTATGTTTTATGCTCATATGACCTGCAAAGGGAATATCATGGGCTATGGCTAGAAGCACCAGATGGGTAGGCTTTAGGAACTACCAACTGCTGTACTCTCTCACCTTCTAGCCCTCCCTCAGGGGTCCACTCTCTGTATAGTAACCCTTTGTCCCAGTATTCAGATTCCCCCTTTCCTTGAGAATCGGGTGCCTCCCTAGCTACCTGCCTCAGGCCTTGCAATGTAGGGTCTGAGAGTGGAACCTGTATCAACTCTCCTTGTAACCCTTCCCAGCTCCCCTTCCACAGGAAGTCTGGCATCCTCTGACAGTGGTGCCTCACTGTCAGCCTGGGTACTACTACTCAACTCTACCTTTGCAGTCACTTTGTCGAAGGGACCATCAGTACCCACAAGCAGCTGTGGTTCACCTTCAGTCTCACTGCTACAGTGTAGCTCACTCCCTGAAGTAACAACCTCAACTGTCCTGGCTGCAAGTATGCAGTCTTTCTGGGTCTCCCCCAGGCTACCAGACCCACATGCTTGTTTCCTAGCCTGACTGCATGTAACTGCATAAGCATATGGTACTGCCTCATCCAAATCCTTCCCTCTCAGGACATTTTCAGGATGGTAGTTTAGTACCCTGTTGTCTCAAGACAACCTACTATTGGCATTTGTCTTTCCCACTTACTGGTTCCCTCACCTTTTGTTCCCCACCTTGCCTCTGTGGACACCTGTATGCCACATGGCCCCACTGGTTGCATTCAGAACATTTAACCCTAGCTCCTGGATGTGTCCTTGGACTAGTGGCTTCACCTGCTACTGGCAGATTCTGTTGTGGCAGTATGTGCTGTCCACCATGAGTTCGTTTAGACCCATGAGAAGTACTGGAGGTCCCCTTCCTGTGCAGGGCTGCCCTGCTTTCCAGGTATAGGTCTCCCTTTTTCCCCAGTTCATCTGAAGTAGCACATTGTCTTTCAGCTAACCAGATCCTCATGTCCTCAGGCAAAGTGCTAAGGGCTTGTTCCCTTACCAAAAGGTCTGCCACGCCTTCAGAAGTGGTAACCTGACATCCACTCACCCACCTATGGAAATAAGTGCTCAATTCAGCAACATATTCACACACACACTTTCATCTGCTTTGCGTCTATGCTCATGAAACTTTTTCCTATATGTTTCAGGTGTTAGCTTAAACAGTTCTAAAAGACTATTTTTTACAGCAGTATAATCAAAACATGCAGCATCAGACATTTTGGACAGAACAGTTATAAATTTACGATGGAGTAAGGGGGTCAGGAACCGTACCCAGAGCCCTTGGTCAGCTTCATACTGTTTACATACCGTCTCAAATGTATGAATGAAACTGTCAAAATTATCCCCCTATAAACTGCGGAAAAAATTTAAAGACCTTTTGTGCTTCTGGGGTCCAGTTACTCCCTTCCCCATTACCTCCATGACTCTGGCGAAGAGTCAGCATATTCTCATGCTGCCTCTGTCTTTCCTTTTCCTCAGCTTCCAGACATAAGTTTCTCATTCTCCTCCGCCTGTAGACTCCTCAGTCTCTCAGCTGCTTCTATTTCCAAATGCCTGGCCTCCAACTCAAGTCTCCTTAGCTCCAGCTAGATTTTTAAGTCCACTGCAGAAAGGTTGAGCTGTCCATTCTCTGAGGTAATTATATCTCCACTGCCAGTCTGATTGTCGTCCTGGTTGCTGTTTTCTGATGCAGCTGTAACCAAGGCTGCAATCAGGTCTGACTTAGTCAGGTTTCCATGCACCAGTCCCCCTAACCTGGCACATCTCCACCAGCTGGCTCCTTGTCATCTTTCTATACTCCTCTGCTGACATGCTGCCTGCTCACCCTGACTAACTAAGCTAAGAAAAGAAGTAAAACAGTTGTAATCTGAACTCTGAGTATTCACTGCGTGGCTAATTTAGAGTACAAAATCACCTTCAAAGCTCACTGTATACAAGCTACAGGTTTCACTCTACCCACACCACTACAAGCCAATTAGTATTTGCCAACTAATTAATATGTGATGTGGATATCCCACCACTGCCAAACACAAATGTGAGGATATTCCAACCTCTGCCACCACAAATGTGATGCCCGTGCCCTAGCCAAGCAATCAAGGAGCCTCAATCCTCAACACTAACACCAGAGAGGTGTCTCATATACAAGGAAAGGGTAAGAAATACACACAGTAAAGTGCAATTTCCCTTAAGAGTACACAGAGATCACAGTCAGTCTGGGGCTGGTCACTCCCTGGCTCCCCAGGTCCCCAATAAGACTCCCCACTGGCACAGCTATAGGATACAGATCTCAGCCAGCTGGGCAACCTAAAATCTCCAGCAGCCTCTCTGTCCATCCACTGCTTCGTGTCCCTGCCCAAGTAGCTGACACACACACACTTTGAGGTAAGAGTTTATACAACCACACAGACACTTCTGGGAAAGGCTGGCACAGGTTCTCCTGCTGTGCCCCTTTTACCCAGCTATACGGTAGTAATCCTGCCACCACCCAGCTAATATTTATCAGCTACTCAAAGGTCCTTAAACAGGTGTCCAATTATTACTGTGCAATATTAATATCCAATTTGTAGTATAGCCCAGGGCTAAAGCTATTAGAGTGGCCTTGTAAAGTTTTACCAAAAGCATGCAAGTACTCTTAAGAGCTTAAATTGCCTCAACACAAACCAGCCAGTTAAAAGGTTTTAAAATATTTAATAATAAATAACTAAAACCACAAGACAATACTTTCTACTGCACAGTCAGTGCTAGTCAAGAGTTCAGAGATCACTCAGAAATACTTAAAGTAATTCAGCAGTACAGTTTTGACATCACACAAAAACACTTGGTCTAATCTTTCTAGCTTCTAGCTATCACTAAAAGGAAACACAAGTCTAAGATAACTTACTTAAAGAAAACAGGCATAGTGTTGTGATTTGGATGATAAAGACAAAAATTTTTACTGCATTCTGATTCTCTCTGTTTAAATTGCTATTGCAGTTCTGATAAACATTACATCATTCTTTTTCACTTTCCTGGTATTCCCAGGCTACACATCAACTGCATTTACATTCTTAGCATCTCCCTTTTGTTATCTTGCAGCTTGTCAGAAACAGAGCAAAAAATACATTTGCTTGTTTAAATCTAGCAGTTTAACTCTTGGTTAAAACAATAGAAAGAATTTCTTCATCTAGACTTTTGGGAACCACTGTCTACTTCAAAGGGTCACCACATGCTTTACTTTGGTCAGTAGAGTGCACTGTTGTCACATTTATTTCCAGTTCCACATGTAACAGTATTTCTTTACATTTAAGACAACAAGCCTGTAGTTTACATTCATATTTACAAATGACAGAATTATCTGCAAAATTCTATCTGGATAGGCTGGCAGCCTTCACCCTTCTCTACCAGTCTTCACACATGGGAAGGACAGTCCAAGGTACATGGTCTGCATATCAGTGTCTTGGAGGTGAGGGTGGCGCTTTTGATGTTGGAAGCTCTCCATGCCTCTCTCCCTCCTGGGACAGTTGCTGTACAGACAGACAATATGTCAGTTGTATGGTACATCCTCAGACAGGTGGGAACCATGTCCTGTCTCCTTATCCACTAGGCCATGGGATTGTGGGAGTGGGCCATCTCCACTGGCCATTTTCTAGTGGCAGTGCACATTCTGGAGGTCCAACATCCTGGTGGATAGGCTCAGATGGTCTATTGTGATGCCTTATGAGTGGTCTCTGAATCCATCAGTAGCAGACAAAAGCTTTCTAAAGTGGGTTTGGCCTTGCTGCTATCTCTTCACCTCTCCTGCCAGTGCAAAGTGTAGCAAGTATTTTGCTCTGATCCCTTCTCTGGGGGAGTCCCCCAAAGATACTCTAGTCCATGCTTGGCCCTCCAGTCTACTATATGCACATCCTCTGCTTCCTCTTATTCCCAAGTTCATTCAGAAAGCTTGTAAGCTGGGGAGTTGACTTATTCTCATATAGTGTGTCCCCCCTGGACTCTGGATCTGTTCCAGGATCTGATTTGGCACCCGTCAGGGGCTCCTCACCTGGATCTAGTCAGCCTAAAGCTCTCTGCTTGGCTGCTCCAATTTCCATGATAGCCAGGACTCCCAGGCTTTCTTCTCCTGTTAAGAAGATTCTTCTCAGCATGACCTGGATCCTTTTACAGCTCTAGTCTCTGCCATTTTGGATTTTTTGGCAGATACTTTTAATCAGGGAGCTAGTTTCTCTACTGTTAAGCTCCAATTGGCAGTGATTTCCAATTTCCATGAGGGTGAGAATTTGTCCCCCTTAGCTTCGGCTAAACATTTTAAGGCCTTTCTGAAAGGTACTTTTCTTAGGCATCCAGTTAAAGACCCAGTGTCCCCTTGGGATCTTACCTTTGTTCTGCAGGCTTTGGTTTCTCCCCAGTTCAAACCAGCTGTCTTGGCTGATTTACAGTTTTTGTCATGGAAGACTGCCTTCTTGGTGGCAATCACCTCAGCCAAGCGGGTTTCTGAGTTTCAAGCATTATCTATTAAGCTTCCTTACCTAGTTTTCCATAAAGACAGTGTCCCTGCGGGCCAGTCCATTTTTCTTGCCGAAGGTGGCTTCAGAATCCAGTATTAACCAGGTCATTAATTTGCCAGTCATCTTTCCAAATTTGCAAAATAAAGGGGAGTACAAATTGCACCTACTAAACATGGACAGGCAGCTGCATTTCTATTTGCATAGAATCAAAAGCTTGGATAAATCCAATCAGCTTTTTGTCTCCTTTCATAAACCCTTTTTGGGAAAGCCCATCTCTAAAGTTACCGTTGCTCGTTGGATTTCAGAGCCTATTACTTTGACATATCGAGCCAAAGGCTCATCTCCACGAGGACATGTCTGGGTGCATTCTACCAGATCAGTCTCTACTTCTGCGGCCTTTTGGTCCAGGGTTTCTCTTGATGATATCTGTTCTGCTGCAACCTGAGCCTCATCACATACTTTTATTTCTCATTATAAATTAGATCTTTTTTCCAGGAGCAGGGCATCTTTTGGGACACCTGTGCTCCAAAATATCCTTCCATGAAGACCTCCCAGGTTTTTTGTTGGTAGCTAGGGACTCTGTCCTTCAGGTTGAAATCCAAATCAAAACAGCTTCAGATAAATTATTTATGCACTTACCATAACGTTCCATCTGAGTTGTTGCTTTTCATTTGTCTTCAGCTACCCTCCCCCAATCCCCTTGTCTTGTTTTTTAGGCTGCATGGGGGACTGAACTGAAGAAACATAGACCATCTTGTCCTAGCTAGCCTTCAGAATGTGGTCCTTCATACAGTTGTGCCAGGTTTTATAGGCCTGTTGGCCTTTTTGATTGGTGCTATTTTTGCAACAAACTCTATCTGAAAGGCGGAGTGAGACCGGGGCATTTATAGGTAGGGGAGGAGCTGGGAATTTGGATCTGATGTTGGAGTATACAGCTGAGTCTAATCTGTGCCGGATCCGAGTCCCCCAGGTTGAAGACAAATGAAAAGCAACATCTCAGATGAAACATTATGATAAGTATGTAACTTATTTTTTGCATTAGGTGTGAGTGTAAGCAGGATTAAAAATGGATGCTACATTTAATTAATTTAAGAATGTAGAAGTGGACACGGTCACTTTGCTAAAGTGTGTACAATAAAAGAAGTTATTTTTTCAGTAAAATTAGTTGCCTTCATTAGAACAAAAGCATGAACGTTAAATGTTTATGGCCTCAACTTGTATTGTCAGTATGACGTAAATTAGTATGCAAGATAGTATCGCGAAGCAGAGACCAGCAAATGGCTTTGAAATCAGGAAGTAAAAGCATTAAGTTACTCAGATTGTAGTGTTAAGATTACCTAGTGTTGTGGAGCATAATGCAACATCTGTTCTATCAAAGTACATCTTACTCATAATGCTCTATTCCCCTAACATACCTCAGATCTTGTTTTCTGACTTTGTGTACAGATGTGGTCACTGTGAGCTCTCAAGTGTTAGTTAACTGTATTGCATACTTACGTGTAGTTTTCTGTCTTTGCCTTCTGTGTGCGTGTGTCTCCTCTCTCTCTATATATATATATATATATATATATATATATATATATATATATATATAAATAAATATACTCTCTCATTCTACATTAATTTAGTGTATTTTTGAATTACCATTGTTGGTATTTTCCTTTCCCCTTCCACTTGATTGCTATAGTTCTTAATTTCTTCTCCCCTTTCTTTCCTTCTTCCATATATAAAAAAAGTTTCTGCTGTATTGTGTTTAGTAGATATTTTGTTAAAGCCTTTGGGCTTTAAGAAATATAATCAGTGTGGGCCCAAGATTCCATTTTCTGATGCACATGATATGTGTGTTTCTTGTTTGGGTCATGCCCATTTAAAAGTTGATTGTGAGATCTCTAAAGTGTTCAATCCCCGTGCATTGGTAGACCATAAGAATAAACTTTTTCTGAAAGTTCTTCTCCCTACAACTTTTCAGAATCACTATCTGGAGCTCAGCCCTCGAAGCCTGACAAAAAACAGCACAGAAAAAGGCTGTCTGATCCATCTGGATCCTCCACTCCATTCTCTAATCTAACAAAGGAGCCTGCTCGGAAATTTTCAAGATTGGATCCATAAACGAAATCTTCGTATTTGTCTGTGTTGGATGACTGATCTGCTTCAGCAGATCCAGTGGCCTTGGATCTGAAACATTTGCCTTGAATTAGTTATGGTTCCTCTTTGGATCCAGTCCTTTCCTGAGTAACATCCCTTTTTTGGAGAGACATTGAAATTCCAGGTCCCCTTCACTAGCCTCATCCTCTTTTTCTTCCAGGATCCTGACAGAAGGCTATATGGATAGGTTGATGAGTAAGTTTCTGTCAGCACAGATTCAGATGGGAGTTCTCCTAGCTCCTACCCCTTTGGGTCCGGAGACCTTTACTAGTACTACACTGCCCATCTTGGCTCCTTCTCTGATATGAGCCATGATTTCAGAGCACTTGGATCTGAGTCTTCCGGGATCGTCTGTGTTGGATCCAAAAATTCTCATACCTTTGGCTCTGATGCATTCTTCAAGAGCACTGGCTACAAACATGCCTGAGCCAGATGACTCTGAGCCGAGGTATTCTTGTCTACTCTAAAGTTGTTGGAGCTGTCTCTGCCCTTCGGAGCTTTGGCATTGCACAGTTCATAACTGACTTTTGCTTCAGGTGGACTTCCTTCAGGTCAGAAGAAGCCAACGGTATAGAAGCTTGTCTTCTGAGCTCCATCAGCCTCCTTCTTCCTGGAGCACTCTGCCTTTGAAGTGGTGGAGACAGTGATGTCCTTCTGTATCACTGAAAGAAGGGATGTCCCATTCAGGGCAGCGCATTGCTTGGCCAGTATGGAAAAACTTGAAAAGGATCTTGTTTCTTACAGAACATAGGGCATAAAAGGGATGTAAGGACCCAACTACCCAGAACTCCTTTTGCAACCAGTTTGAATGCCATTGTTGTCAATTGGTTTGAATGTTTTGTTGCTCTTCTGACTTTTAGAACACCTGATAAGTGCCCCATTGGGATTATTCTCAAAGGAAAAACAACTTCAAAAAGATCAACACATGGCAGGTTCAGGTTAAGGCACTTTAATCTTGCAGCAAGGAGACAAAAACGTGCTAATACAGAGTTTGTCTAACTAGAATCAGGAAGTGAAGCCATTCTTATACATTTCTTACAAGACATTGCCTACTAAGCTGACGTAATAAATCACAAGTTCTTTCAATATTATTTCATAGCAGCTGTTTGTCCATGATTTTCTGCTGACATATCAAGTTTACAAAAAAAAACTTCCTAAGAAAAACAATGTGGCCTTGATGACCACCAATTAGATACAACTTCTCACTATGCAATGTTACCATTCAAGGTACTATGGCTAATTCTAGCACAAAGCAAGTACAGATTATAGTTCATTTCTTCAAGCAGTCTTTGTTCAACTGTATCTATCTTTTCTGCAGCTGTGCATATTCTCATAACACGAACAGAGCTGATTGTTCAAGTTCAGTAACATTATAGAAAACAGTATTGTTCTATTCATTATTTTTCTGACCTAGCAGATATAATCACCTGCTTCTCAGTAAATTTCCAAAAGGCATAAACATGAATTTTGCTGTGCTAGCAAATACTAGGTCAGAGAGCATCTTGCAGTTTCAGAAAGCATATTGCAGTTTGAAAAGCATCTTGTAGTTTCATACAAAACTAAGCTGTACATAAAATAGAATGGAATGTGTTAACCCTTTTAGCTTCTAATAAGCACTAAACATATACATTAATACATATTTTTCTAACATTTCCCCCCTGTTAATACTTTTTATTCTATTTTCAAAAGCATAAACAGTTTGCTTCTTCTCCTAACCTCTTCCGTTCAGAATTTGCAGTTAAGAGAGTCATTCAGTTTAAACTTATGAAAGTGTTTCATTTTTCAACAATTCTTCAATTTCAGTACTTTGATACAAAGTCTCAGAAACTGACATGTCTATAAAATCTTTAATTAATCTTTTTATGCAGGGAATACCACAACAAACACGCACTCCTAATAGGAGTAATCCCACAAAAATGGCAATCAGGATGTTCATTAGGATGCTATCCCACCTCCCAAACAAATTCTGGAAAAAATCCGTCAGTGGGTTTGGGCCTGGTTTGGTCATGGCCGACACTTGCTGAATCACCTCAAGATGGTCATTTATCTCATGCTGGTTGTCAGGAATATACGAACAGCACTCCTCTTTTATTAAAGAGCACGTACCACCTTTCGCCGCTAGGGTGAAGTCGAGAGCCATGCGGTTTTGAAGCACCACAGTTCTCATAGCGTTCAGTTCATCAGTTACTAATTCAAGAGCAGAAAAAGTTGCATTGCTCATTACTTCGAGAAGTTTGGACAGTTTTCTCAGCTCCCAAATCGATTTCACTGCGCCATATGCAGGGGCTATACCTGCCCACGATATAATAGTGTCACTCAAGTCCATGTGTGTCAGTTTATCTTTGTTTTTCACGGAGTTATGGTTTCTCCAGCCTGCTTCGATTCGTCCCATTGGATTCTCAGGTCTCTTGATTGGATTTCTAGGTTTCTTGGCGACCTCTCTGATGTTTCAAATTCTTCCCTGAGGCAAAACTGCAGTGTGTCATATGGCCGGAACCAGGTAACCCAAAAAACAACTGCCGGACCAATTCTCAGGTAACTATTTGTATGCTTTTTTCCCACACATAAAATAACAATTCTCTACTTTAGTATTAATATATACTTGCCCTGCATGAAACATTTTCTTATCAATGATAGATAGTTATTTAAAAAGAACAGGATTATGTTGTACTTCATCAACCGTTTTGTGCATTGATTCAAAATATGAGTCATAGTTTGTATCACAAATATAACCTGCATTATTAGCTTTGGTATAACACTTGTAAGGAACAGTCACATTACAATTGCTCCAACCCACCTGAACAGTATCATTTTTGTAAAAACATACAATTCCCTTTTGTGTAACAGGCAGGTACAATGCTATTTTGTCTTGTGATTTCACAGTCATAGTATAAAAAATCAAATTTTCCCAGGTCTCATTGACCCCTAGGGGGACAGCAGTCATTAACAATCCCCCGTATGCTGTTGGTATAGCTATGCAAATCCAGCAATTCGAAACATTAAAAGTCTCAGCATACACATATTTAATTGCTTGGTAAGTGTTCGTATGCCAGTCTGAGTAACGCATCTCGTTTATTCATTTCAGCTCGTGTGGCTGGAAAAAGGAAAGGCCACAGCAAAAAGATTAATGTTATCAGTATAGTTAACAGAATGATCATGCAATACTTCTGAGGTTGTTCTGTATTTCTATTTGCTCCATATCTGGTCATTTTGTTCTTGTGTAACAGTAACACGTTTTTTGTCCAGTTCAAAGTTTTTAACCAATTTACAGTGTGTCAAATGAATCCAGGACGCTCGCTCTGCGATCTTGACTGCAATGGGTGTTGACAGTAGCACTTGGTATGGCCCTTCCCACTTCGGTGACGTCCAATTTTTTCTCTTGATGACTTTCACCCAGACCCACGTGCCTGGGACTACTGCTGCTTCCGATGGTCTGGTTTGTTCGTTATCTGAAACAGAATTTAACTGCAAAAGTTGTTTATTACTTAAAAGTCGTCTCATATATTCTGCGAGTGAACTGTTGGCCTCCTGGTCTGCCGGCATGAGAGGTTTCCACTGAGGTATATACTATGCCCTCCCAAATAATTTTTCAAAAGGAGTTAACCCCTTTGCATTCGGAACAGTTCTCATGCTCAACAATGCCAGAAGCAGGCAGTACACCCAATTCTTTTGTGTCTCACTAATTAACTTCCTAAGTTTATTTTTCAAAACCCCATTATGCCTTTCTACTAGTCCTGCGGATTGTGGATGGTATGCACAATGTTTTTTTAAGGAAATTCCGAAATATTGGCTCAACTGTTGTATAGTTTGATTTAGAAAGTGTGTGCCATTGTCACTGTAGATCTTTTCCAGTATGCCAAATCTAGGAATAATTTCTTTAACAAGGACTTTTGCAACAGTAGTTGCATCTGGATTTTTGGTCGAAAAAGCTTCCACCCATTTGGAAAACATATCTGTAATGACATGACAATACTTCTTATTTTTGCATTTGTTCAGTTCTATGAAATCCATACAGATAGTATAGAATGGGTACGGTGGTGCAGGGAAACTCCCTTGCTTAGGCTTCAACGACCCTTGTGCATGATGCTTGTTACAAACATGGCATGCCACACAAACATTTTTTGTGTAGTTTGTAAATCCATATGCTGTGAACACTCGATTCACTAACTGTACCACCCCCCCTGTTGAGACATGGCACTGCCCATGGCTCAACAAAGCTGCATATCTAAACAAATTAGATGGCAAAATCGGTTTTCCTTCTTTGGAGATGTACAGCCCTTTCTCAAGAATTGCTCCTTGTTTTATCCATTTCTGTTTTTCTACTTTTGTAGTAAGTGTCTGTATTGTTTTCAACATTTCTAAATCTAAAATCTCAGAAGGTTGTAATTCCTCACTCAAAAGAAATATTTCTGAAGCTGAAGCTGCCTGCTTTGCAGCTGTATCAGCTCTCACATTACCTTTTGAAATCCTATCCTATTGCTTGGTATGAGCTATAGCTACTTTCTCAAGAATTGCTCCTCGTGTTATCCATTTCTGTTTTTCTACTTTTGTAGTAAGTGTCTGCATTGTTTTCAACATTTCTAAATCTAAAATCTCAGAAGGTTATAATTCCTCACTCAAAAGAAATATTTCTGAAGCTGAAGCTGCCTGCTTTGCAGCTGTATCAGCTCTCACATTACCTTTTGAAATCCTATCCTGTTGCTTGGTATGAGCTACACATTTACAAATAGCTACTTTCTGAGGTAACTGAATAGATTCTAACAAATCTAAAATAAACTGCGCATGATTAATCGGTTTACCAGTAGATGTTATCATTCCTCTATTCTTCCACTGTTGCGCAAAAACATGTACAGTAGAAAAAGCGTACTGGCTGTCAGTAAAAATGTTCACACGTTTACCCTTTGCCAAGGTACATGCCCTTGTCAAGGCAATCAATTCCGCTGCTTGTGCAGATAAGTTGTGTGGTAAAGACTTTGCTTCTAAAATCTCAGTATCAGAAACTACTGCATACTCCACTAGGTTCTGCCCTGTAGGACCCCTTCTGCACAAGGCGTCCACGTAATATGTCACCTCGGCATCATCCAAGGAACATCCATTAGATCTTTTCTAGGCAGTGTCTTTTGCTCAATCTCCTGCAGGCAGCTGTGTGGTGTGCCATCCGCAGGGGTCGGGAGCAAGGTAGACGGATTCAAAGTTGTACATCGTTCAAGTGTCATATGAGGTTGGCTCAACAGTATAGTCATACAGGAAAGATGTCTAGCAGGAGAAAGATATGCTATTTTTTCTTGCAGTAAAATAATCGCAACTGCATGAGGCACTCTCAATGTGAGAGGGTGGAATAACACTACTGAGGCTGAAGCCTGTACTGCCATTGCAGCTGCGACTACTGCTTGTACACAGTGGGGCAGGGATTGCGCCACTGGGTCCAGCTGTGATGAATAGTAAGCTATGGGGCGTTGCTTCTCCCCATGTTGCTGTGTTAACACTGATGTCATATAACCTTGCTTACAATCTACAGTTTGGAAAAAACGTTTATGATAGTTTGGTAATCCTAAAACTAATGAGGATGCTATCAGTTATTTTAGTTTGCAGAAAGCTGATTCTGCTTCTGGTGTCCATTGTTATAAATCTTGTGCTGCCATAAGCTTCTTGTATATCAAGTTGGTCAGTGGAGCAGACTCTAAGACATAGTTTGGAATCCAACTCCGAAAGAAATTAGTCGTACCCAGGAAGGACATAATTTCCTTCTTGGTAGTCGGTTTGGGTGCTTGTAAAATTGCTATTTTCCTATCTTCATCTAATGTTCTGCCTTCTTTGGATATTACATATCCCAGGTATTTAACCTGCTTTTTCCAATGCTGCAACTTGTTTTTGTTTACTTTATGTCCTTGAGTGGCTAGAAATTGTAGTAATGCTATAGTATCTTCTCTGCATTCTTGCTGGGTGGGGGCTGCCAGCAGAATGTCGTCTACATAAAGTAAAATCTGACTGCCTCTTGGTGGGCTAAATCCCGCCAAGTTGCTTGCCATCTCTTGTGAGAATATTGTTGGACTTTCACAATATCCCTATGGTAGTCGCGTGTATGTATACCTTTTCTCCTGAAATGTGAATGCAAACCAATGTTGGCTGTCAGGGTGCATCGGTATTGAAAAGAACGCATTGCTACTATCTACCACAGAAAAATACTTCTGTTGAGGCTTCAAATTATTCAATAGGGTGTGTGGATCTGGCACCATAGGTGCTCTAGGTATTACTGTGTCATTTACAGCTTGTAAATCTTGGACCATACACCATTCTCCGTTTGCTTTTCTGACAGGAAATAAGGGTGTGTTATATGGTAAATCGGGAGATTCTACCAGTACTCCTTCCTTAAGTAAAACTGCTATTATAGGTTTGATTCCTACTTCTGCATCTTTCCTTAAGGGATACTGTCTCTTCCGTGGTCTAAATGCTGATTTTGGCGTAATAGTAACTGGTCCTGCTGTACGAATTAGTCCTACATCTGATTTCCGTGTTGACCAGAGAGTTTCTGGTATTCTCCGTAAGGCATTTTCTTCCTCTTCTAGTAAGAGTGCTAATCAGCTGTCCTCGCTAGACTGCAAGTGTACAGCTGGGTGTGTCTGTGTTATCCAATTTAACTTCTGCTTCTGTACTCCCTGTTCTGACAATTCTAACTCCGTCTGTTTTTCCCACTTTGTGACTTTTTCTCCTAGGTCTGCCCATTTCACATTCTTGTCCTTAGTCAAACTAACATGTGGTAATCGATTAGATTTATAGAGTGCAAAGAATTCCTGGGGCAATGAACAGCTAACTACACTGTTCCCTTCTGTGTCCCAGTACAGATTACGTAATACTAATCTGTTTGCATGGTTTCTAAACAGTTCTTGCTCAAATTCCTTATCAGGTCCTGGTGTGCTACAATAATACAGAGTACAGTGCAACAAATGCTGTTTATCAGTGTCAAGGGAGGGGGACTTACTGATAGCTACATTCATCAGTTCTTCGGTTACTGCCTCTGGACCAGTCGTGACCAAGTCCTGGCTGTATCAATAAAATGTTTCGCCCTCCGGTCGCACCACAAAAGTGTCCATTTGTCGCTGTGCTTCCATACCCTGCATAGTCGGAACTATTGCTATGCCAAATATCTGCATAAGATCTCTGCCCAAAAGGTTTACCGGGCATTTTGCAGAAACAACAGTTTTGCTTTTCTGGGTCATCCCTGAAACAGGGTCAGTTATTGCTATGTTATGGGAGAGTGGCTCCCGATACAGCTGTCCATTAGCTGCTTTCACTAATATGTAATCAAATGATTCTGAATTTTCTGGTAGTTTGGAAGGATGTATCAGGGTCCGGTGGACCCCTGAGTTGCACAGGAATTTACTTCCCTCCCCTACCAGTAGTGTAACTTCGGCTCGTGTCTGCTAAGTAGAGCTCTAGGCTCAATAATGCTAAGTCTAAAATTTCACTTTCTTCACTATCTGCGATTTCTTGCACTTCCTCTATTTCTTCTATCACATCCTCTACTTCCTCTATCATATTTGCATTTGTCTTTTCTCGGTTATTCCCTTCTAGTGATTCTTGACTATCATATAGTCAGTCCTCACCCTCCTTATCTTCCATGGCTACCTTCTTGTTTTGCTTGCAATCCCTTGCTAAATGTCCCTTTTTTCCGCACTTAAAACATTCACCCCCTTTTCTTTCTCTCTTCAAACTCCTCTGATCGCTTATCAGATTCTTTGTTTCCTTGGGCATTTTTCTTGCCCTTTTTCCCGGACTGTACTACATAAACTTCTGCTCCATCTTCTACGAAAAATACTTGGGCTTTCTTTTTCTTTTAACTGTTAAAATGCCTTTCGGCATGTCTAGCATATTCAAGTAGTGACTGTAATCTACTTTTACGATGGTCTACCATGTGCTTTGTAATAAAGCTGCTTATAGGCAAAATACTGCCTTTTAAAAATGCATTCTTTAGCTGCTGCTCATACGGGGAATCATGTGTTTGGTCTTCTGGTACCTGCATTCCACAATGGTTATTAAAACACTCTAATAGTCCAGCATAATATCTGTCAACAGTTTCACCTTCTTGTTGGATGCATTGATTAATGCATGTCCAGTCTGCCCTAGGTTTCCACTTCTCAGAGATTCGGTGTGTTAGACCTTTCACTCTGTTATCCAGTTCTGCGTTGCTATGTGGGAGTGGCTTATGTTCTGCGTCACGGGGATTCCAGTTGCCACTGATCATTTGCCAATCTGGACCTATGATTTGTCTAACTACTTTTTCTACTTCTTCTCCATTTAAATGATAACTTAACCTCATGCCCTGTAAGTCTTCTAAGAATTTTCTAAAATTAACTTTTGGATGGGGAATTCCCTCTGTGGCTTTCCGGATGTCTCCACGGTCTATATACTAGGAGAGTCGGGTCCTGCCCTTCCTGTCCTGCCTAAGGATTTGGTACTTCTATGAGCGGACATATCTCTTCACTCATAGCTCGTGAATTTTTGTTCATTTGATATAACTCAGTATCCCCTCTTAAGTTACGTGTTCGAGACCTAGTCTCGACGGGATCTCTGACAAACGGTCTTGGCTTCGCGGAAACAGCTGGGTATAGCGGAGGTGGACCAGCTTGTCCACTTGCTTCATATTCTGGTAAGGGAAGCAAAGGGGGTGGATGGGCTGCTGCTATTACCAAATTATTGTCTTCTTTATCTAGAAACATAGCTTTTGAATTGTTACTTTTTTGTTCTCTACGGTTTGCTTCCTCAATCCACCTGTGTGCCTGAGGAATTCCTAATTGACATTGCTTTTTTACCTGACCTTTTGCATCAGTTTTAAGCTGTTTGATGAGTTTAATAAGTGAGGATTTTTCTAATTTGCCATCAAATTCATATTTATTAACCCATTTTGTATAGTACCTAACATTGTCGGCACGCTGTAATTGCATATATTTTGCATCTTCGGTTAATGGTGGATCTTGGGAACTTTTTGTGCACTTATTTCCCATATTGTTCTGACTGTTAAAATGTTATGTAACCCTTCTTATTTTCACGTGGTACCATGATTTCTCTTTTTCACAGTTTATCTAGAATAACTCCTTACCTATTCTGTTTCCCTGATCTATGACAAGACTGCAATCTTCCTGTCCCTGACTTGTACAAAACAAATCTCCTGACAGATAATACAAATCAAGTCCCTGATCTAAAACAGAAAAAAGGTAAATCTCTCCTTACCTGAGCCTTCGTGATTGATTGCCTGGTTCGAGGGAAAACCGTTAACTCGTCCTCCAGTCGCAGATCAGAACAGTGGTTGGCCTCTTTTGAATGACAATTCAGTCGGAGGTCTTTCAGAGCAGAAGAACCGATGTGGTCTCTTCTCCGTACGGTTTTATGCCACCTGGCCCACATGACCTGAGGTGAAGTGAGAGTTTCCGGTCCGAAGGACCAATCTGTCAAAGGAAAAACAACTTCAAAAAGATCAACAGACGGCAGGTTCAGGTTAAGGCACTTTAATCTTGCAGCAAGGAGACAAAAACATGCTAATACAGAGTTTGTCTAACTAGAATCAGGAAGTGAAGCCATTCTTATACATTTCTTACAAGGCATTGCCTACTAAGCTGACGTAATAAATCACAAGTTCTTTCAATATTATTTCATAGCAGCTGTTTGTCCATGATTTACTGCTGACATATCAGGTTTACAAAAAAAAACTTCCTAAGAAAAACAATGTGGCCTTGATGACCACGGTAAAATTC